>NW_015160934.1:122968-135295 GCF_001447785.1 Gekko japonicus
AAAAACTGGCTGAACAGAATAAGTGCAATTACAGTATGCGTATACCAAGGTGGCCCGGATCATCTGGCCCAGATGTTTGTCTTCCAACCTTCCCCTGGGCTTTTTATAACTGCACAGGAACAAGCCAACATTTTTGATAATTATCTCTGCTTCTTATTGCCTAATGTCTAGTGCAGTCTTGGCTAAATCAGATTTAACAGAACAATTTCAGAAGGATTAATAATTCTTTAAGATTTCTCTGTACCTTCCTGGTAAACTCATAACCTCGGCTGTGGCTGCAAATGAATGAATCGGAGGGTGTTTTTATGTATCACCAGTGTTTGCATAATTCTCAGATTGGCTTCTAATTATAAAATACCGTGACAACTAGTAACTATTAACTTTTTTAGTGCATGGTGTAGTATTGTTCCAGTGTCAGGTTTATGACTTTGGAAGTTGGTCAGTGACTGGAACCTTTAAAAAATAAGAAATAGTACAAAAATTGAAAAGATGCTCCCTAGTTTTTTGTGTAGAAAAAGAGAGTGTGCCTATTAAAGGATAGACCAAACTCCTATAATTTTTGAGTAAATGAAAGTATGTCTGAGGGTGGCAATGTGCCCAGTTGAGACTCCTCTTTCTAGCACTTGCTATGCTAGTAGAAACTCAGGCCACCCAATTCTAGGGCTGGGCATTTTGAGTGGCCTAAAGAGACCTGGTCACTTTGTAAAGCACTAGCTTCATTAGCATGACAGAGAAGATATTTTAATTGGGGAGAGGCTTGATCCTCATGCCAGTTACAAAAACCAACTGGGTGACAGTAAAACAATGACATTGTTTGGAAAAATTGTAGTTAAAAAAACCCCTTCTCATGTAGGTGAACCTCGGCCACTAGAGACTGCTTGCGTTCCTTGAGGGGGTGCATGGTGGTCAGTAGGGAGAGCTTTGTAAGTTATGTTGCTGAGTTTGCCCCTGAATCCTGCTTCATGGTGTGTGTGATCTTCCCTTTTGCCCATATATGACATCATAACGAAAATTAAAAAGACAAATTGTCACCTGCATGGTGACTTCATAAAATATTATAATATTTGATCAGTAGTGGGAGAAGAAGAATGGGGGGGTGTTATACCTTGCTTTTCTTTACCTTAAGGAGTGTCAAAGCCGCTTAACAATCGCCTTCCCCTCCCCACAACAGGTACCTTGTAACACAGGTGGGGCTGAGAGAGTTCTGGGAGAACTGTGACCGGCCCAAGGTCACCTAGCAGGCTTCACGTGGAGGGAGGAGTGGGGAATCAAACCTGGTTCTCCAGATTAGAGTCCACTGCTCTTAACCACTGCACCGCGCTGAGAACTAGTGAGTAGTGGACCCCGCTCTTGCTTGGGTTTATCATGCTATGAGGGGAAAAATAAGTAACTGGGATTTTCTTAATTTCTCTTCTCAGTTCCCTCAGTTTCGGGAAACCTGGCTGTACAAACTGTTGACTTTTCAACAAGGAATTGTTGCGTATATCTGTTGGGGTACCACCATGACCTAGCTGTGAAGAAGAAATGATCTAAAAGCAAAAGCTGCCTAATCAGTAACACAGGGAATGAGTGTGAATAGCTAGCTAGCAGGTCTACACCCTTCCTCGAGTGGATTGAGCATCAGACTGTGAGGATCAACTTGCCCGTCTTTGGAGACAACCCCAGCACCCTTCCAGAAAAGGGGGCAGTACTCAGGGCCAGCTCACTCACTAGGCAAACTAGGCAATCGCCTAGAGCGGACGGCCCTTAGGGGCGCCAAACTGCACCTGGCCCCGTACTCTGGGAGTTTCTTGATTATTTGTGTTTTTCATTCTTCCTAAAATGCATTTATTTTTGAAAATTGGTGGGCGCACGGGGGGGGGGGCGCCAGAAGGGATCCTCGCCTAGGGTGCAAAATAAGCTGGGGCCAGTCCTGGCAGTACTAGAGGGGAAGGTCTTGACTGGTAGTCAGCCGCTGATGCACACTTGTCACGCTTCTCTTTCTGGGGGAAGGTGCTAGGGAAGGCGTTTCTGCGAGAGGCGGATGGCCATGACCAATGTTCCCTCTAAGGTGTGGAGTCTTGTGAGCAAAAATTCTACCTTCTGAACTACGGGGATTAAAATTGTGAGCGAGCGATTTGCCTGCTGCATAAGTCAGTCTGCGCTGGAGCCGTCCTTCCTGAGCGAAGACAAAAAAGTGTGAGCCGGAGGCTAAAAAACTGTGAGCTAGCTCAGACTAACTCAGCTTAGAGGGAACACTGGCTAGGACCCTGCCTCAGGTCAGGGTATTTCTTATTTGTTTGTTTATTGCCTGGCAGCAGCGAAATGAGGTGCACCACTTCAGACAGCAGTCGGGGAACACCACATTTTTAATGCTCCTCCAAGTATAAAGTTGGAAGAAATTAGCCCAACCAGGGGGGAGATTCTAGCCAAACTCTTCTCCTGCTGTGCCATTTATCCGCTTAAGAGGAAATAGCTGATGTAGAGGGACAGGATCCCTGACCCGGGTAGTCCAGGCCAGACCGATCTTGTCAGATTTCAGAAGCTAAGCAGGGGCAGGCAATGGCAAACTGCCTCTGAACGTCTCATGCCTTGAAAACCCTACGGAGTCGCCATAAGTCAGCTGCAACTTGGCGGCACTTTCCACCACAGAGGGATTTGGGAAAATATAGTCGCTTACCTGCCACCTGAAGTCCATCCTGCCACCTCATGCTCTTGGATATGTGTGGACCAGTGTTCCCTCTAAGCTGAGTCAGTGTGAGCTCGCTCACAGTTTTGTAGCCTCCGGCTCACACATTTTTGTCTCAGCTCAGGCTCCAGAGCGAACTAATTTATGCAGTAGCCAAATGGCTCGCTCACAACTTTAATGCCAGGAGCTCACAAAGGCCCCTGCCATACGGCAGGGGAAACACAGGGGAAAGTGCGGCTTTTAAAAGCCGCACCAAAGTTGAGACGCCGCAGCAGGATCCCACGGATCCCCTGAGCCGCGGCGCGTCGCTCCCCGGCACGATCAGATGTTACACGATCAGATGTTACATTATGTTACATTCGCTGCCGCAAACCCTAGTTAACAGTTTGGTTACTGCCTACTAAGCTTGCAAAATTCCTGTTGAACCATAGAGTTTTGGCCAAATGCTAGAGCATGGACAGGGCCTGCATTAAAAACTGAACAGCCGGATTGCATGAGCATAGGTGGTCCCTGAGGCATGTGGCCTGTTCTTATTAGGTTGGGAGTTGAGGGGATTTGGCTGGAGCATGAGGGGCAAATGACCAGAACCACCACACAGGGAAGCTTCTTTGCCACCAGAAGTCCTCCTGGTACCATAATGGCAGCCATGTGGAGGGAACAACAGTGTGGCTCCTTTTCTGGGTAGGTCTCAGACTAATTTGATTTTTAAAATTAGTTTCTAAGCCTAATAAATGGGAGGTGGGTAGCAGTTGGAAATACAGGCCCAGGAAGCCTGCATGCATTTGCGAACTAGAGGGTGATGAGATGTTTTAAATACATCTCTTCTGAAAGAGGTGTGATCTTGGCATTCTGCTGTGGGTCTCAAGCAGCTTATGCCATTATAAAGAAAACTCTTGATTTCTGACTGCAGCAGACCACCACAGCTACCGAATCTCTATGATAAAGATCATAGAGACATGGGAAAGTTCCTAGAGCATTGCCATTTTCTGGCCGCTTTTTTCTCCCTTCCTTTGGTTTCTTGAGGGGAAGGGATTGATGTTGAGGACCAGCATTTAATCAACATGGGTGGGCAAATGGTAAGTTTAGGTCTACTGGTTAGAGGGTTGGAATAGGACTGGGAGGGAGAACCAGGTTCAAATCCCTGTTTTAACCGTGCATTTCACTGAATTATACCTGACTAATGATTTATTGTCCAGCATTGCCTACTTCACAGGGTTCTTGTGAGGATAGAGTGGTTAAGGGAGGAGCACACATGTAATCCTGAGCGTCTTGGATTTTTTTTGGCTGTCAAGTCACAGTCAATTCATAGGGTTTTCAAGGCAAGAGACTTACAGAGGCCCTGGTCACACGGAGAATTTGCCGCGCGAAAGGCACAAATGTTGGCGGATTTTCGGGGCGCGATCACACCGCAACATCTGGGAAGCGTAGCGCACCCGTGGCCAACCCGTGGTGTCTGATTGCGGGAGCGCTAGTATCCCGTAGCATCTGGCGCCCGTCCACATCCTGTCGCAGACTGGATGTTTTTTGTAAGCACATGCGCAGAAACATGAAACTGAAAACAGTGCTGCTCTGCAGAACTGCGCATGCGCACAAATGCGAAACGCTTGTGTGATCGCTCTGCGCTGCTTCTTTGACACGCTGCGGCATCGCCGTGTGATCGTCAGCTAACAGCCTAAGCACGGAGACTCGGGGAACCGTGTGATCGGTCTACCGCGCTTTATTTTGCTCCAGGGCGAACAGCCACGCCTCCCCCCCATGTTATCTGGCCCGTGTGTCTGGGGCCAGAGGTGGTTTGCCATTGCCTGCCTCTGTGTAGCAATCGCCCGTCTTCCTCGGTGATTCCTCCCTCCCAAACACTGACCAGGGCCAGTCCTGTTTAGCGTCTGATATCTGATGAGACTGGGCTAGCCTGGGCCATCCATGTGAGGGCTCCTTAGAAATGTTGTTGTTGTTGTTCAGTCGCACAGTCGGGTCCGACTCTTCGTGACCCCATGGACCAGCCCCCGCCAGGCCCTAACTGGGGCCAGAGGTGGTTTGCCATTGCCTGCCTCTGTGTGGCAATCGCCCGTCTTCCTCGGTGATCTCCCTCCCAAACACTGACCAGGGCCAGTCCTGTTTAGCCTCTGATGTCTGATGAGACTGGGCTAACCTGGGCCATCCATGTGAGGGCTCCTTAGAAATGTTGTTGTTGTTGTTCAGTCGCACAGTCGGGTCCGACTCTTCGTGACCCCATGGACCAGCTCCCGCCAGGCCCTCCTGTCTTCCCCCGTCCTCTGAAGTTGGCTCAATTTCACGTTCGTTGCATCTATGACACTGTCTAACCATCTCATCCTTTGCCGTCCCCGTCTTCTTTGACCTTCAATCTTTCCCAGCATCAGGGTCTTTTCCAGTGAGTGCTCCCTTCTCATTTGGTGGCCAAAGTATTTGAGCTTCAGTTTCATTATCTGGCCTTCCAGGGAACAGTCAGGGTTGATTTCTTTTAGGATTGACTGATTTGATCTTTTTGCAGTCCAAGGGACTCTCAAGAGTCTTCTCCAGCACCATAGTTCAAAAGAATCTATTCTTCGGCGCTCGGCCTTCCTTATAGTCCAACTCTCGCAGCCATACATGACTACTGGGAATACCATTGCTTTGACCATGTGGACTTTTGTTGGCAGGGTGATGTCTCTAATTTTTATCATGCTGTTTAGTTTTGCCATCGCTTTCCTCCCAAGGAGCAGGCGTCTTTTGATTTCATGGCTGCTGTCACCGTCTGCGGTGATCAGGGATCCCAGGAACGTGGAGTCTGTCACAACTTCCACGACTTCCCCTTATATTTGCCAAGGAGTGATGGGGGCGGATGCCATGATCTTCGTTTTTTTGATGTTGAGCTTCAAGCCCACTTTTGCGCTCTCCTCTTTTACTCTGAGCAAGAGGCTCTTTAGGTCTTCTTCACTTTCTGAAATTAGAGTGGTATCGTCTGCATATCTGAGGTTGTTGATCTTTTCCCCAGCAATCTTAATTACCGCTTGTGATTCATCCAGGCCAGCATTTCGCATGATGTACTCTGCATATATATTAAATAAGCAAGGCGACAATATACATCCTTGTCGTACTCCTTTTCCTATGCTAAACCAATCAGTTGTTCCATATCCGGTTCTAACTGTCGCTTCTTGGCCCTGATACAGGTTTCTCAAGAGACATGTGAGGTGGTCTTAGAAATAGGGCTGGGTAAAAATTCGAAGGCTGGGAAAGGGCTCTCAATTTTAATAATTATTTTTGAAAGGGGATACTTCTGTGCGCCCAGTGGGGTCTAGCAAAGGTGCTGCTATTTGTACTTAGGGAAGTGAGGTTGTATATTTTCTTAAACCAGCCCTTGATAAATTATCTTTCGCTTTATGAACTACCCCAAAAATATAGAAGCCAGACTTTATTTTTCATCCTTTGGGGTTTCATGTTTAAATGACCATGCTTTCTAATTAATCCTACCACAAAACCTAATCCTAAAGTCTTTCAAAGTAAGTTGCCATTTTTTAATTCAAAGCTATAACGAAAGTATTGTAGGCTATAAATAAAGATGGGGTAATGCTGCTTGCCATCACAACAAAAAGATGACCTCGAATTCCTCACCTAAATAAGCTTTGCGCATCTATTGAGAATCACTAAGAGGCAGTTGAAATAAATGCCTGCTGAAAATACAATTTTGAAACAAACACACAAAAAGAATGAAAATGTATAGGAAGCACTATAGTTGGTTGGAACAACTTCGTGCAAAATCCTTTTTTTTTAAAGTAGTGATCTAGTGGACACGGGGAGGGGGCAGTGTCACCACCTCCATATAGGAGGTGGTGGCAGTGTTGGGAGTCATTTTGGTTTTTCTCTTCAAGTGCTGGGTCACCTGAAGTTGGCACTGCAATACCCTAAACAAGGTAGATAGAAGTTTCAGGGACGGGCACCTTGAGAGTATGAGGGTGGGTACCTGGAGAGGTGACACCGCCCCCAAAGTGTCGTTTTGATTGACACAGGTTAGTTTGCTATGTACTGTAAAGTCAGCTTTATCCAACCATTGCTGAATCTTGATAATTTCCAGCCCCCGTTATGCTGAGATGCAGCCTCCTGCCTAAATAAACAAGACATTCCAACCGTGTCCCAGCCAAAGGCCTTGAAGGACCCTCTTGGGTCACTGACGGGCCACTCTGCTTTCCTAAAAAAACAAAACCTTGTAAGCTCCAGCCATCCGAGAGGACAACCCCACTGTCCTTTGTATGACCAGCTGCGTCCCTCTCTCTGATCCACAGTGGGCATTACATTATCATGATCATTTGCCTCCTGGATTATGTTGTAGAGGCAGAAAAATCCCTGGAGCTGAATGATAACTATTTATTTGTTGGATTTCTACCCCGCCCTCCCGGCCAAAGCCGGCTCATTATTAACAGAATCTCCATTGACCTGGGGAGCCTACCTAGGACATCTTCAGATGTTATCCCATCCTGCAGAAAGATCATCCCTGTGTCCCCAGTGACATCTGGAATTGTCACCCACCTAAGGTGGGGGAGCATTAATCAGGTAGGAAGGGCCCCTGTGACTCCTCACATCTGGTTCCTGTCTCATGTAGTTCCAAACATCATAGTGGTATGATTTCAAGGGATGATGAGTAGAAACGAGCTGCTGAGATACGTAGTATCTGAAGAAGTGAGCAGTGACTCAACCAAAGCTCCTACCCTGCCACAAATTTTGTTAGTCTTTAAGGTGCTACTGGACTATTGCTATTTTCTACTGCTACAGACAGACTGAAATGGCTACTGTTTACATCTTGTTTATCTCTAAGGGGTGATGAGCTATATATGAGCCTTTGTCCAGCAGGGAAGCAATGGTGAAATGAATGGATAATACCTGGGAAAACTATTATTATCATCATTATTATTATCAGGGCTTTTTTTTGTAGAAAAAGCCCAGCAGGAACTCATTAGCATAATGGGCCACACCCAACCACAGAAACTCATTAGCATATTAGGCCACACCCCTGGTGCCGCTCATTAGCGTATTAGGCCACACACCCATGCCTCCCCTTGGCTTGCCCAGGCAAGCCCCCCCATGAAGGGAAGGGGCAGTTTAAACAGGCCGGGGAAGGCACGGGGGGCATTTAATCGCCGGGGGGGTTGTCGCTCTCCAGGCCTCCCTCTGTAGCCACGCACAGAGAGTTTTGGTTGTAGTGGGCGTGGCCAACTCTGAAGCCAGCCGGAACTCCGTTCCTGTGCGTTCCTGCCCAAAAATAGCCCTGATTATTATTATTATTAGTATTCCTGGCAGATACATACACATACACGCAAACAAGACACTTTGAGCTTTCTGAAAAGGTGAGATCTACGTGTTTTAAAATTAGTCAATGAACCATGAAAGCCATCAAAGTATTATGGGATATCTGTGGCACAACACCACTTGGACTCCTAACAAAGCAATCAGTTCTGTTTGAATTGGAATGGGAGGTGTCCCTTTAACAGTACCCGGAACCACTGGTTTACATATCCGTTGAAATTGGTGCACTCTTTGCAAAGGCTGCCTCTAAAGATGGTGGTCCCATTTATCCATCCAATGTCTGAATGGATTTATCCTCCATGGATTTGATTAATCCCCCAACACCACCCCCTTTTTAAAGCAGATGTAATACGAGAGTAACAGCGTTCCGTGCGCCTTGGTGTTTAGTCATGCCGGCCACATGACCACGGAAACGTCTTCAGACAGTGCTGGCTCTTCGGCTTTGAAATGGAGATGAGCACCGCAACCCTAGAGTCGGATTCAACTGGCTTTCGAGCAAGGGAACCTTTACCTTAATACGAGAGTACAAACTGCTGGCTGCGTTGTGAGCAGTAAGGCTGGACTGTTCGTAAGGCGGCTAAGTTTGGTGGGGGTTGTAATCCGGGTTCCCTCTAAGCTGAGTTAGTGTGAGCTAGCTCACAGTTTTTTAGCCTCCGGCTCACACATTTTTGTCTTAGCTCAGGAAGGGTGGCTCCAGAGCAAACTAATTTATGCAGCAGCCAAATCGCTCACTCACAACTTTAATGCCCGTAGCTCACAAAGTAGAATTTTTGCTCACAAGACTCCACAGCTTAGAGGGAGCATTGGTTGTAATGGAAGGGAATGTGCTGTACAGAACGCATTTTTCAGATGTGTGCCTCTGTGTAACTGCTGGTCGACTGAGCCAGCCCTGTTTGAAAACAAAAGAAGGTTTGCCACACAGAACAGGCAGAAACCATCTTGCAGTTTGATCGTGCCAACGTTAGAGGACTGTGTCTTGGACAGCTTCTCACTTTTCTCTGCTCATGTCCCCATTCCCCTGCTTCTCAACATGCATATAACATGGAAAGAACCCTGCGAGTCTTGCCTGAAGTATACAGGAAATGCTTGCAGTCGGACAAAATTTAAGGACCACTTTTGCCGATCGAGGCCATTGATCAGGGAGCCAATGAAGGCTTGTCATGGCGACCAGTCCACCACTGGCTTGAAATTACATCTTGAAGAGGGGTGTATTGTGTATCGCTGGATCATTTGCTCGGAGGAACTGTTGTTGGGGGGTTTTTTTTGCAGTCACATGTAACTGTGAAGTTTGTGCAGTTTTAAGTTTTCTTTTGAAGGTGCATTCATGGGTTAACAGTGTTGCTGGACTGGAAAGTCAAAGCTAGAGGGAGGAGAAAACTGTGCAAACTGCTGGCAAGATTAAAAAGTTGGTCCTATTTCTAGACCAAGATGTATACGGAGAACTCTCTGTCCTCATCTTAGGAGTTTGGGTTCAGGGCCAAGACCAGTACTTGGGAAAGCTTCCTGGTTCTACTGGGTCTGCCAACAGGCCTGCTTGACCTAGGCTGTTTGGGTCATGAGAGATGAGAACTTCATAGCCGAATTTCTTGTGTATAGAATTTACCCCTTTATTAATCTGGAAGTGATTGACGGTTGTACGGAATGAACTGTAGGAGGATCTCTCTAGGGACAAATGTCTAGTTTTGTTCTCTTGGCATACAGTACAAGTTTAGGCCTTTCCCTTAAGATAGCAACGAAACTAAAATCATGTCAGTGTAGGCAGGGGGGGGGATGGTGGTCTGTTATTTCAAGCTTGCTAATAGCGAAATGCAGTTTCTCTTGTGGGTACACAGAGTTCCGCTGGCACCGATCCAGCCAGGTTCAGTCCCACAGGGAATGGTAAAGTCCGCTCCCCAGTCTTGCATCCTAGGAAACTTTGTGCATTTTATTTAAAACATTAATTAGCCACCTTTCTTCCTTACAGAGCTGAAGGCGTCTTACAATATAAATAAAATAAATAAAGTAAGGTTCATAAAAATACATGAAACTAACATTTACTATCAGTCTGGGACTGCTGTAATCAAACGCAGTCCTGCATTAAACTGTCTTCGGCTGCCTCCTAAAGACTGAAGAGTGAGGAGGGGGGCAAACACATCTCTGTGCGGAGGGTGTTCCATAAATGCGATCTGTACAACCAGCCAAGTGAAGCAAGTGAGATGGAAAATCTAGCACTACTCATTCACTGCTTGATTGCTCACTTGGGCCTGGTACACCCCCCCACCCACTGTGTGAGGGAGGGAGAGTGCTCAGGCCCCGCCCCCGCCTCTGTGTGATTACCTAGTTGCCATTAGAGTGCGACCACCCACCCACTCGGCAGACCAGGCCACCACCACCACCACCCTCTGGTTGGTTGGGGTGGGTTTGGGGACCTTGGGCATTGGCTGCAAGGTAAAGGAAAGCATATAAAACTTGGGTAAGAATAATGGAAGATTGAGTTCCAAAGCAGAGAATGGGGAGGGACTCTTGTGGGTCTGGGATGGGTAGAAAGAGTGGGTTGTCTGTAATTTTTCATCTTGCCAGGGTAACGTTGTTATTTTCTTTGCCCAAGTGGCTGAAAGGAGGCTCCTTCCATGCTGGCTGCGATCTGCATTATTGAAACTGCTGCCCACGACATGCTAAGGGCCAGCAACTGGTAGCCTTGGCCTAAAGCGTGCCTCCAGGTGTCAGCTCTGTAGGTGAAGGAGGCAGGGAGGTAGCAACAGTTTGTGGCAACAGGATTTGCTGTCAAACATCATAAGAGGACTGTGCTCTGCTTATGCTCTCAAACTGGTTATCTAGCCAAGCTGACTGCTGACTATCCCTTAAGTATTTATTTATTTATTTATTTATCAGACTTATACCCCGCCCTCTCCCGTAGGGCTCAGGGCGGCTAACAAGGCAAGAAATCTTGCAACAATAACACATAATTCATATAGTGACCAGGCAGTCACTCATAGGCAAGGGGGCGGGGCCAGACTGCTAGTGCCCATACTCCCTCTGTGGCGCAGTGAGTCGTAGGTGGGTGAGCATCTGTACCCGTCTTCACTCCAGCTCCGTTGATATATCACAATGAACATGTGTGCATTTGTTTGCGAGAAAGAGCCAGTGTGCGTTCACTCTGCAACTGAAACCAGAGATCTGTATCTGTATAAATATTGGGTTTGCATCAGATGTGCAGCTGTATGTGCACTGAATGCAACGTGAGAATTACCCGATGCATGTATATAAAAAGATCAAGTGTCCATTGAACCCAGATTGTTTGTATGTTCCATGTAACTTGTGAGCAGGGCCCTTCGGTAGGTTCAGTGGCTGCATACCCCTTGCATCCGCTCAGTTCTGCCTCTAGTGGCTGGCTGGTAACATATTCTTTGCAAAATCCTCCCAAGGTATCGTTGTCTCTTGAGGCTGCTTTTCGGTATGCCAGCTAGGTGTCTCTGAGCATTGCCTGTCATGGTTTTACTGCCTTCCAGAGGTGTGAGGTGGAACGTTTTCCAGTGCTACATTTTATTTCTACAGAAATCTTTCAGGTTCTAAAGACTCATTGTTTCATAAAATTAACATGGTTGAGTGTGTGCAACACAACCTTAGGTAAGCTTGGCAGTTTTAACATTGTCATTAATGCTTTTCAGGGGATTACTCTCTCACACGATTGCTAGGGATAACGTGCATGCATTGATTTGTAGGCGGGGATGGGGGAGATAAAACCACAAATACGTAATAATCAAATAAAAAGTCAAGTTATGCATTCAGCTCACTGGCTTTGCAGGTCAAATAGAAATCAAGGTGAAACACCGATGGTGGCTCAGCGGTAGAGCATCTGTTTGGCATGCAGAAGGTCCCAGGTTCAATCCCCAGAATCTCGAGTTTAAAGAATGAGGTAGCAGGTGATGTGAAAGACCTCAGCCTGAGATACTGGAGAGACAGTGCCAGTCTGAGTAGACAGTACGGATTTTGATGAACCAGTGGGTCTTATTCAGTATAATGCAGCTTTGTGTATCCAGGGGAGGGGCTGAGGCTCGGTGGTAGTGAACCTACATTGCATGCAGAAGGTCCCAGGTTCAATCCTCAGCATCTCAAGTTTAAAGGATTTGTCAGTAGGTGACGGGGAAAACCTCTGCTTAAAACCCTGAGGAGTTGCTGGCAGTATGAGTGGACAATACTGCCTTTGGTGGAGCGAGAGTCTGATTCCGTATAAGGCAGCTTTGTGTGTTTCATGCGATTGACTCACATGGAAGAAGCAATATTGTAATCGGTGATCTGATATGAAACTAAGAACTAATGCAGAGGATGCCACAGAGTGACAGTGAAGCTGAGGTACATCAGTTTCATTTCGTGGGTGCATGTTA
>NW_015160934.1:137525-163905 GCF_001447785.1 Gekko japonicus
TTTGGACCCTGGCAAGTGACCCACCTTAGCGTATCCTGATGCCGGCCCTGTAATTAGGGCAAGCAGAAAATTTTCTGGGAAATGTTCTAATTCAGCTCTTTTTGGAAAACCCCATCGCTGCTGCCTCCTGCCAAGTGGTGGTCTGCTTCTTCCAGCGCTTCTGTATTCACAGATGGAAAAACTTCAGGAAATGCTGGAGGTGGGTTTTTCAGAGAAAACACCAGAAATTTTACAGCGCTGTCCGAAGACGTTTCCGTGGTCATGTGGCCGGCATGACTAGACGCCAAGGCGCACGGAACGCTGTTACCTTCCCACCGAAGTGGTCCCTATTGATCTACTTGCAATTTCTTGCTTTCTAACTGCTAGGTTGGCAGGAGTAGCTGGCTTAGTTTGCGCATAAATCCAGCTCTGAGGCAGCTGATAATCCCTCGCTCCCTTTTATTGTGGGCTGAATTTGCTCATCGGAGTTTCACTGGTCTTGTACATAACCATCAGTTCCTTCATCCCCAGCTGTTACTTCACCCCTTATCCATTTCTGACCCCTTTCTTGGTCTCGGGGTCTCTCCCCCCCCCAATAACTGGTTTAGAGCTACTCAACGACTTGTCTCCCATTTGTGGTACATAACCGATATCCCAGAATACTTTTAGCTTGGGCGGCACCACTGCCTGAACCTTGGCTTAAGCAAAGCAACTGTTTATTGCAACAAGGAAAAATAACAGTTCTGCACACAGGGTGTTGCACTTCCCACCCCCAAACTCCTTTCCCTTCCCAAACCAAAGGTCCAGCAGTCAGTGTTCCAGAAGTGCTGCTCTCTTGTTGGACCTGATCCGGGCGCAGTCCCTCAGCAGCAGGCCTCCAGTGGAAAAGAAAGTTCTCAGGGCCTCTCTCTTCATAGGCTTGCCAAGTCCCCCCGGGGGGCGGGGAAACCCCGCCCCAGACGCCCGTTCCCCGTCGCTGGCGGATCGGGCCCTGGGGGGAACCTCACCCCCGAAGTACGCGACGTGCACGTCACCCAGAAGTGACGCGACCACGCCGGGCATGCTGGGGGCAAGGCCACGGTCATCCGAGGGAAAACTCTATGGTTTTCCCTCGGATGGTCGTGGCCCCGCCCCCAGCGTGCCCATCGTGGTCACATCACTTGCGGGTGACGTGGATGTGGGGCGCGTGCACACTCCGGGAGCGACCCGGGAGTCCCCCACTCCGGATGAAGGTAGGACTTGGCAACCCTATCTCCTCACCATCCGAGAGAAGGAACCAGCGTCAGTTCAAAGTCAGATATGTCTGGGGGCTCACCTCCTCCAGAAGACGTCTGTCCATCAAGGGAGGGCCCATACTAGACAAAAGCTTCTTCCGCTTAGGCCTTTCAGCAATCCAGTCCTTGGAGAGACAAACGACTCCCGTGCTCCACCCCCTACCCAGGTGGTTGGGTGGGTTTTCCCCCCCAGTCACTCACTACCCACATTCTTCCCAACATGCAAATTAAGTATTTCATTGCTCCACCCAACAGCACATATCCCCAAAGTTACACACAGGTTGGGGAACACTCCTGTAGGGCGTCCTCTCTTATGGCGGGGGCGATCCCTGCTTTTGACCTAAGCGGAGGCACCTCACGGATGGTTTCTCTTGTGTAAGGACACCAGCTGGCTATCAGCATCTCCTTCATCTGGCTAGGACCCTTCCCAGAGGTAAATGAAATAACTGCAGATGCATCCAAGACATTCTGTCACTTCTCTCCGATTGGGAATGAGGCCTGCCGCTTCACCAGCATCACTGCCATAGTTCGTTCTCTAGTATTCCTCTCACTCCCCCCCCCCCAGTGCATCAGTCCACCCAAAAGCGATACACATCTGACTTCCTTCAAAACAGAGGTTTGATTTAGTTGGGAGTGCCTTTAAGGGGGCACCAGCCAACCCGTTCCTTTTATTGGTGTTCACAGCTACGTGTTGTAAATGTTACCGAACCCAAATGCTGCGGTCAAGTAACCAAATAAAAGCGTGCAACCAGAATATATAAACCATCCCCAGATAATACGCTTTTTAAATCGACTCTTAAAAATGCTGTAGCGACCACCCTGTTTTTAACAAATGGTGGTGGGGTTTTTTTGCCAGCAAGCCTGAATTCTAAACCAGGATTATTAAATTATGGTTTGTAGGCAAGAAACCAACCTGTAATTACTTCAAGCAATTGGGTTTAATGTTGGTTCTAAACCAGAAAATCTTGGCTTGGGGAAGAAGGGGTGGATTCGTTCGTGCTATCTGAATAGAGCTGAATAAAGGGGCAGATTAAGGCATGCTGAGGCCTCTTACACTTGATACAGCATTACCAGAGGGAAAAAAAATTTTTTCCTTTTCTTTTTTGGTATTCGGAGGCCCCTCATAATCTGAGGCCCAACACTGTAGCTGGCTTAAAAAGGTAAAGTAAAGGTTCCCTTGCTCGAAAGCCAATCGAATCCGACTCTAGGGTTGCGGTGCTCATCTCCGTTTCCAAGCCGAAGAGCCAGCGCTGTCCGAAGACGTTTCCGTGGTCATGTGGCCGGCATGACTAGACGCCAAGGCGCACGGAACGCTGTTACCTTCCCACCGAAGTGGTCCCTATTGATCTACTTGCAATTTCTTGCTTTCTAACTGCTAGGTTGGCAGGAGTAGCTGGCTTAGTTTGCGCATAAATCCAGCTCTGAGGCAGCTGATAATCCCTCGCTCCCTTTTATTGTGGGCTGAATTTGCTCATCGGAGTTTCACTGGTCTTGTACATAACCATCAGTTCCTTCATCCCCAGCTGTTACTTCACCCCTTATCCATTTCTGACCCCTTTCTTGGTCTCGGGGTCTCTCCCCCCCCCAATAACTGGTTTAGAGCTACTCAACGACTTGTCTCCCATTTGTGGTACATAACCGATATCCCAGAATACTTTTAGCTTGGGCGGCACCACTGCCTGAACTGCAAAGGTCCCTGTAACATCTTCCCATTTAGCGCTGGAATGGCCACTCCCATTACTTTTAACCTGGATGCTGGACCAGTTGTGTAGGAACCTTGGTGTGGCCTGTCCTACTGCACTGAGGACCAAAATACATGTTACATTTGACATGTGTTTCAGGGCTCTTTTTGTAGCAGGAACTCCTTTGCATATTAGGCCACACCCCCTTAATGTAGCCAATCCTCCAAGAGCTTACAGTAGCCCCTGTAAGAAGAGCTCTGTAAGCTCTTGGAGGATTGGCTACATTAGGGGTGTGTCGCTTAATATGCAAATGAGTACCTACATAAAAGGATGATTTGCCTAAACACAAGAGAGTTCATGATTGAGGGAAGTTTTGAACCCGGGACCAACTGACTTGTGGTTAAACCTTTTTGGCTGCAGTGCTAGGCCTTGCCACACAATGGTTTGAGAGTAGAAGGCAGGTAGGTACTCTTGCAGACAACACCAAGCAGTGTTATAGAAAACGTCTGAAACCCAGAACAGTATTTTCATTGTTTTAGAGAATGGCAGGTTAATACTGCTTTTCTAATAACTTCCTTTGTGATTTACTGGAAAGTGGTATTATGATAGCAGCTCATAGCAGAGTTCATAACCCGCACAGTCTTCATGAACTGTCTTTCTGTTTCAAAACATTGATTTGGTTATGTATGTCTTGGGATAAGCATCCGAGAACACACACACACGCTTTTGTGCAGGCCCAGACACTTATAACGTGGAGGTAAAATCTGTCTGGCCTCCTCCAAACCCTTTTGGGATAACCCCCCTCCCCCAAAAGAGAGTTACCGCTTTCTGCACATATCAGGAATGCATTGCCAACGAATCAGCTTGTTCAGGCAACTGGAATAGTGACCTAACTCAAGTTTGGGTGCCATTTTGGTTTAATAGGCAAACCCAGAGTTGCAACAACATGGCATCATGGTGGAGAGGAGAGTGACCCTGAAGCCGCACACAGAGCTGCTGTTTAGAGGTCACTTTGGAGGTCACTTTGGAGGACAGAGAGGGGAGGGCTGTGGAATGGGGTGAGCTAGTTTAGGGGGCAACTGGAGGCAGGTGAGTGGGTGAAGGGAGTGGAAGAGGAAGAAGAGATTGGATTTATACCCCGCCCTTCTCTACCCGCAGGAGTCTCAGAGCGGCTTACAATCTCCTTTCCCTTCCAGAGCCAGTTTGGTGTAGTGGTGAAGTGCGCGGACTCTAATCTGGGAGAGCCGGGTTTGATTCCCCACTCCTCCACTTGCACCTGGCTGGATGACCTTGGGCAAGCTGTAGTTCTGATAAGAGTTGTCCTTGAAAAAGAGCAGTTTCTGTCAAGAGCTCTCTCAGCCCCATCTACCCCACAGGGTGGGAAGGGGAAGGGAAAGGGAAAGGAGTTTGTAAGCCGCTCTGAGACACCTTTGGGTAGTGAAGGGCAGGGTATAAATCCAATCTCCTCCTCCTCCTCCTCCTCCTTCCGCTCCCTCCAACAGGCACCCTGTGAGGTAGGTGGGTCTGAGAGAGCTCTTGACAGAAACTGCTCTTGAGAGAGCAGCTCTGAAAGAACTTGTAACTGACCCATGGTCACACCAGCAACTACATGTGGAGGAGTGGGGAATCGGACCTGGTTCTCCCAGATTAGAGTTTGCGCTCCTAACCACTACACCAAACTGGACAGGAGCAGGAGTTAAAGGGGAGGCGAACTAGGATACAGAGGGGGAAGTGGGACGATCAGAATGGATGTGAAGCACAAGGGGAGTGTAGGGAGACAAAGGCGGAAAACAGAAAAGAGGGTAATGGGGTGATGAGAAGGAGAAGGGTGGGCTGTGGCTTAGTGGAAAAGCCTCTGCTTTGCATTCAGAAGGTCCCAGGTTCAATCCCCGGCACCTCCAAGTTAAAAGAACCAGGCAGTAGGTGATGTGAAGGACTTCTGCATGAGACTCTGGAGAGCCACCACTGTCAGTCTTGAGGAGATAGTATATTGACCATGATGGACCAGTGGTCCGATTCAGTATAAGGCCGCTTCATGTCTTTGAGAAGAACGGGGATGTGGAGAGAATTGGGAAATATGTGGCAGAGGGGTGCTTGTAAGGAGGTGGGATGGGACCAGTGGATGGGTATGATGTGGGGATTGAAGGGAATGCAGTGCGGTTGGTGAAGTAACACTGCGAAGGAAGAGAAATCAGGATGAGTCCTGTGAGTCTGTCTGCAGCAGCAGAAAAGAACAAGCATTCAGTAGCACCTGGACTACAAAATATGTGGCAGGTTATGAGCTTTTGTGAGAAGTGAGCAGTGTCTCACGAAGGCTCATATCCTGCCACAAATTTTGTTTAGTCTTTACTGGACTCTTGCTCTTTTCTACTGTGGAGGAAAATAGCAACCCTTTGGGGCCTGGGTACCAAAATAGGCAGTGCCCACCTGTGATAATGTTGGTGTAAAAAGGTAACGGTTCCCTTGCTCGAAAGCCAGTCGAATCCGACGCTAGGGTTGCGGTGCTCATCTCCGTTTCAAAGCCGAAGAGCCAGCGCTGTCCGAAGACGTTTCCGTGGTCATGTGGCCGGCATGACTAAACACCGAGGCGCACGGAACGCGGTTACCTTCCCACCGAAGCAGTACCTATTTAACTACTTGCAATTTCTTGCTTTCGAACTACTAGGAGGAGTTGGAACTAGAGACGGGAGCTCACTCCATCATGCGGCAACCCGGGTGGGTCTCGAACTGCTGAACTACTGACCTTCCACGGCCTGCAGTTCAGCGTCTTAATGACTTGAGCCACCGCAGCTTTAATGTTGGTGTACCAGCAGACAAAGGGGCAGGGGCAAGAGTGATGAAAGTTGTACTTGGCTAGACCCAGTGGGAGGTAGCTGAGTTCCAGGCTGGTGCCATCAGTATCTCAGGGGCTCACTTCTAATCTGGGCAGCAGCTGTACAGGTCTGGGAGAGGACAATGTACATATGCCAGGAGGTGCCTTCTCCCACACCAGTGGTGCTGCCAGTCCCTCAGGGGCTGACATAAGGAGAGCCCTGCTGGATCAGACAAGTGGTTCATTCAGTCCAGCATCCTGTCTCACACAGTGCAACCAACCAGTTTCTCTGGAGGTCTAACAACTGAGCATAGAGGCAGAGGCCTTCCCCTGATGTTGCCTCCTGCCACTGGTATTCAGAGGTTTACTGTCCCTGACCGTGAAGGTTCCCTTTAGTCACCGTGGCTAGTAGCTACTGATAGGCCTCTCCTCCATGAATCTGTCTAACCCCCTTTTAAAGCTGTCTTTTCCTGTGGCAGTCACTACATCTTCTGCCAAGAAAATCCTCATTTTAATAACTCACTGTATAGAGAAGTATCTCCTCTGTCCTCAGCTTTTAGTGCAGAGAACTGGCCCAGTATGCCCCGCAGAATGATCTGGTCATGCCCCTGTTTGGCACAAGCGCTGGGGTGGGTGGGTGTATTTTTGCTCACAAGACTCCACAGCTTAGAGGGAGCGTTGGTGTTCACCCTTTGAATATAATACTTCCTGTGTAGCAGTAACTGTTGTAATGAATAAAGACCATAAGTCATTCTTATGAAGTTCGGTGTAAGGACACTGGAAGCTCCATTCACATATGAGGTAAATGAGTACCATTTTGTTTTGAAGTTTTCCTCAGAAGAGTCTTTTCATGACCCCGAGTAGTGTATTTGTGTGTGTTATAGATTGTCAGTTCAATATTTTTGACTGCCCTTATGTTTATGAGTTTTTAGTGCCCTTGCAAACTGCTTTGAACATAGGAAAAGCAGTTATACATTCATTTTAACTAATTCCTCATATTTGGTAGTGAAACCTAAGGCACAGGACCTGACGAGCGGAGGGGGCTCAGCTGGCATGAAATGCTGTAGTTAAGGTATGCCCCCCCCCCCCCCCGGGCAGGCATTTACTTCAGAGGAACTGTAGTCTAGAGATCAATTGTCCTTCTGGGAGAAATCCAGGCCTCACCTTGTGATTGGTAACTGTAGGCTTGTGGTTCACACACACTAAATAATCCACTTCCAGTACACTTCCCAACTGGGACTGATTTCACACAAGAGCTGTGCCGCGGTCGTGCCTCCCTTTCACCGCTTCTATTGGTCCATTTCCCACTCAAAGCCGCGCAGCTGCATTTTGACCCGCGGCTTCGCCCGATTTTCCCCGTGGTTTCGTGATCTTGTTTTTTGAGGATCACGAAACCGCGGGGGGAAATCGGGCGAAGCCGCAGTTCAAAATGTGGCTGCGTGGCTTCGAGTGGGAAATTGACCAACAGAAGCGGGGCAAAGGGAGGCGCGACCGCGGCACAGCTCTTGTGTGAAATCGGTCTAGATTTTGCCAGCTCACTCAGTAAAATCCAGTTGGAAAGTGTACTGAAAGTGGATTGAAAGTGGGTTATAAATGGGCAATTTTCTCAGTGGAGGGTGGTAAGCAGTGGGGTACCGCAGGGATCAGTACTTGGTCCACTGCTTTTTAACTTGTTCATTAATGATTGGAGATGGGAGTAAGCAGTGAAGTGGCTAAATTTGCGGATGATACAAAGTTGTTCAGGGTGGTGAAAACCAGTGAGGATTGTGAGGCACTCCAAGGGGATCTGTCAAGGATGGGCGAGTGGGCGTCAACATGGCAAATGGGGTTCAATGTGGCCAAGTGCAAGGTGATGCACATTGGAGCCAAAAATCCTAAATATAAATACACATTGATGGGGTCTGAACTGGCAGAGACTGAGCAAGAGAGAGATCTTGGAGTTGTAGTAGATAACTCACTGAAAATGTCGAGACAGTGTGTGACTGCAATAAAAAAAGCCAATGTTATGCTGGGGATTATTAGGAAGGGTATTGAAAACAGATCAGCCAATATAATAATGCCCCTATATAAATCAATGGTGAGACCTCATTTGGAATACTGTGTGCAGTTCTGGGCACCACACCTTAAAAAGGATATTATAGCTTTGGAAAAAGTGCAGAAAAGGGCAACTCGAATGATAAAAGGGTTGGAACACTTTCCCTATGAGGAAAGGTTAAAGCGCTTAGGGCTCTTTAGCTTGGAGAAAAGACGACTGAGGGGTGACATGATCGAGGTTTATAAGATTACGCATGGGAAAGAGCAGGTAGAGAAAGGGGTACTTTTCTCCCTTTCTCACAATACAAGAACCCGTGGGCACTCCATGAAACTGCAGAGCGGTCGGGTTAGAACGGATAAAAGGAAGTACTTCTTCACCCAAAGAGTGATTAACACATGGAATTCACTGCCACAGGAAGTGGTGGCGGCTACAAGCATGGACGGCTTCAAAAGGGAATTAGATAAGCATATGGAGCAGAGGTCCATCAGTGGCTATTAGCCACAAGGTATAGCTAGGGGCTCTGGGGCAAGTGATGCTCTGTCTTCTTGGTGCTTGGGGGGGGGTCAACAGTGGGAGGGCTTCTAATGTCCTGGCCCCACTGGTGGACCTCCTGATGGCACTGGTATTTCTGGCCACTGTGTGATACAGTGTGTTGGACTGGATGGGCCTTTGGCCTGATCCAACATTGGCATCTCTTATGTTCTTATAGATAGGAACTCTCCGTCTGGGGCAAGGGATGCTCTGTATTCTTGGTACCTGGGGAGGGGGGCCAACAGTGTGGGGGGGACTTCTAGTGTCCTGGCCCCACTGCTGGACCTCCTGATGGCACCAGGTATTTCTGGCCACTGTGTGACACAGAGTGTTGGACTGGATGGGCCTTTGGCCTGATCCAACATTGGCGTCTCTTATGTTCTTATGTTCTTATGGTTATCTAGTGTGTGTGACTGCAGCTCTGCTTAGACTGGCAAGAAACATCTCAGTCGAAATAAAACTTAAAAAAATAAAACAATATGGGTGAGTGGAGGGAAAAAACCCTTTTATTTATTTATCTAAGACATTTCAATGCCACCTTTCTACCCAGTCAAGGTCACTAAGATGGCACATGTAAAATATTAAAACATTTGAACAATTGAAAACATTTGAAAATGAAATAATTCTGTATATACACATATACAAACAACACCAGAACCAGGTAGGAGGGACAATAACCATTACTGGGGGTATGCGAAACAGAACAAAAATTCTTCATCCCCTGGCATAAGACACCAATAAAGGGAGACAGACACAATCTAGACAAAATTAAATGCTTTTAAACCTGTGGCCTTTGGGCGGGATATATATGAAGTAGAATTCACTATCAAAACCTCCCTGACCAGTAGAGATAGCAGCAACACTAGATCCATGTACAGCTGACCGCCAGATGCGTTTCGTCAGGAAAAGTCTTGTTGGGCATTTGTACAGTGATTTAGTGTGTTGCTTTCTGTACTGGGTAGAGAGGTTTTGATAATCTATATATCTAATAGCCAAGTGTCCCCAGTGTGTGCGGATACTTCTCTCTGCAAATTGGGGGCACATGGAGGCTCAACAGAAATTCCTGCACACTTGGGACATTACTTAGGTGTGCAGAAAAATCTGACATGTTTAAAAAAAATGGGGATATTTAAATCCCCCAATCCCTGAAACTGTGTTCTCGCGCATGCGTGGAGAATGGACTTGCCGTTTGGACCTGTGGCGGAGCTTGCTGCTGGCAGCCGCGAGGGAGCCGGGGGAGCCTTGGCGGGTGGGCAGCTGGGATCCGATTAGGGCTCATCGCTGTTGCTGCTGGGGGGGTGGAGAAGCTGTGGTGGGCGGGCGGCTGGGAGCCACGCAGGGCTCGCTGCAGTTGCTGCTGGCTGGGGGGGGGGGGGGGACTCGCGCTCAGTGAGGACCTTCTCCAGCTTCGTGGGCCATGGGGCATACTCCCCCCCACGAGTATCGCATGTCCCGCTTCTTGTGATATTATATTTTGTATATATTTTAATGGTATTTCTAGTGTGACTTACTATATGTATATCCTCCCTCGCTGATTCATTATCTGCTCCTCACAATTTTCTGGTTACTTGCCCTGCTTGGTTGGGTTGAATGATCTTTCTCCTTCTTTGTTAGGAACTTTTTTGGAATACCAGGTGGAGACTGGTACAGAAAGAGCTCTCTGTTGTGATTAAAACTTATGGTGTGAGAGGGCTTTGCGTTACCACAGGTGGTAGGTGTAAGAACATAAGAACGCAAGAGAAGCTAACGTTGGATCAGGCCAATGGCCCATCCAGTCCAGCACTCTGTCACACAGTGGCCAAAAATACCAGGTGCCATCAGGAGGTCCAGCAGTGGGGCCAGGACACTAGAAGCCCCCCCCATTGTTGCCTCCCCAAGCACCAAGAATACAGAGCACCCCTTTCCCCAGACCGAGAGTCCCGATCGATACCTTGTGGCTAATAGCCACTGATGGACCTGTGCTCCATATGTTTATCCAATGAAGCCATCCATGCTTGTAGCCACCACCACCTCCTGTGGCAGTGAATTCTATGTGTGCATGTCTTCATATATGAAATTCCCTTCCCTATACCAGAGTATACCAGCCAACCTAAGAAATTGCAAGTAGATAAATAGGTACTGCTTCAGTTGGAAGGTAACAGCATTCCGTGCGCCTTGGTATCTAGTCATGCTGGCCATATGACCACAGAAACATCTTTGGACAGCGCTGGCTCTTTGGCTTGGAAACGGAGATGAGCACCGCAACCCTAGAGTCGGATTTGACTGGCTTTCGAGCAAGGGAAACCTATACCAGAGTAGCTATGACTACTGTCATGCTTGCCTGCTCCAAAGATCACTAACAGGGATTCATGCCAGTGTTATGACAGCTTCTCTGTGGGGTGAATGTTACAGCTACAGAGAAAGGAAACCCGGCCTGACGTCACCTTCAAGCCACACCTAGGAGAAGCCTGCCTTGCTTCTCCTTTCTGTCTGCAACAAAGCCATGAAAATCGGCGTGGCCTTGGGCAATGCAAAACGAAAGGCACTGCCAGAGCGGGCTCCCTGCCTCCTCCGCCTGAGGATTGAGCTGTTTCGCAAGACAGACAATTAAGTTTAAACTCTGGACGAAATGCCATTTAAGGCCAAGCCAGCACTACTTAACTCGCAGGACAAAAAAAATAAAAAGGCCGATTTCCTTGCAGGAGGGAATATCACTACCATCAAAGAGCCACAACAGCTAGGCTTGTTGGAAGCAAGGGAAGAAACGACTTTAGGCTGTTCCTAGGGCCAACGCGAAAGTCAGCTGTGTATTAAATGAAAGTTTGGGAAAACTTGAAGGAGCTACCTAGTGAGCTTTTATGGCTTAGGAAGGGGATAGTTAAATCCAGGTTCACCCAGGCTAAATCATACACCCTTAGCTGTTGCATCACATTGACTGCCAAGTTAAGGGAGGATTGCAGCTACAGGAGAACAGTAAACCGAGCTGTGAGGAAAAGGCATCAAGTATTTGAAAGGATGTGTTGGCCTGGATAGCCCCGGTTAGCTGGATCTCATTAGGTCTCAGAAGCTTTTATATATTAACAAGGGGTGGACCCGCGATACTCGTGGGGGGAGGGAGGGAGGGAGGCAGAGCTCCAAACTGAGCTCCAAACTCAGGAGGCGGAGGAGGAAGCAGCAGGAGGAGGTAAGTCCCCCCCCATCCTGCTGGTTCCTCCCCCATATCCTCCTCACACACCCCGCTCGATCTCCTCCCTCTGGCATTCCCCCCCCTGGCCTTCCCCCCCCGCTGCTCTCTCTCCCTCCCCCCGGCTCTGAAGCGAGGGCCCCCCTCCCGGCTCGCCCCTCGCCGAGGGATTTAAACATCCCCCCGATATTTTTCCCGGGGTTTCAGATTTTTGTGCACACCTGGGGACCGCCCCACGTGTGCCCAAAAATCTCTCTCCCCCCCAGGTGCCCCCAATGTGCAGATTTAAGTATCCGCACACCAGGGGGCGACTTGAGAATTAGATATATAGATGAATTGGAGCTTGCAAGGAGCCAATTTGGTGTAGTGGTTCAGTTGTTGTTGTTGTTCAGTCGCACAGTCGAGTCCGACTCTTCGCGACCCCATGTACCAGATCACGCCAGGCCTTCCGGTCTTCCGCCGTCCTCTGAAGTTTGCTCAATTTCACGTTCGTTGCATCGATGACACTGTCTAACCATCTCATCCTTTGCCGTCCCCGTCTTCTTTGACCTTCAATCTTTCCCAGCATCAGGGTCTTCTCCAGAGAGTGCTCCCTTCTCATTGGGTGGCCAAAGTAGTTGAGCTTCAGTTTCATTATCTGGCCTTCCAGGGAACAGTCAGGGTTGATTTCTTTTAGGATTGACTGATTCGATCTTCTTGCAGTCCAGGGGACTCTCAAGAGTCTTCTCCAGCACCATAGTTCAAAAGAATCTATTCTTCGGCGCTCGGCCTTCCTTATAGTCCAACTCTCGCAGCCATACATGACTACTGGGAATATCTGAGGCTCCTTTGGGTAGTGAAGGGCGAGGTATAAATCCAATCTCTCCTCCTCCTCCTCCTCCTTGGTCGTCGTCTGCCCTGGCCAGTACTGGGATGGGAGACCACCAAGGAAGTCCAGGGTCGCTGTGCAGAGGCAGGCAATAGCTAACAACCTCTTTTTTTAATCTTCCCCTGAGTTGCCATATGGGGTTGCCATAAGTCAGCTATGATTTAATGGCAAAAATAAATAAATAAATAAAATCTAAAGGAGATGTCTCCTCTGAAAGAGAGGAAGGCTCTAAGTGGTCCACTGTAGTTCCCCCAATTCCTTTTTGAAGTTTGTTGTAATCTATAGTATTAGTAACGCCTTTTGTGACAGATGCAGAGTTAAGATGGCTGATTAAATCAGCAGATTTGTTGGGTCTTCATGCAAACGTCAGTAGCATGCGTTATGGCAGTTCTGTGGCAATGTGCACATGACTTTTCAAAAGTAACCATTTGCTGTTTTCATCTAAAGGGCACAGGCCTGAACAAGCAGGAATAAATTAATTGTTTTTTGTTGTTTGATCGCACACTTCTGAAGTTTTGCCTTGGATCTTCAGGGCAGTTTCTTCTCAAGCGCCGTTTGATAGGCTCATAACTGGGTGTGTGTGTGTGAATGGCTTCCCCTGAAAAGCATTGCTTGTGGTTGTACAAACCGCTATGAAAGCATTCAGTGTGGTGGCTAAACTGTGGCAGTAGTTTTACAACACGTGTGAGTCATCAGAACAGATGTGTGAACTCTCCTTTACCCAGGGGCGTAGTTGTGAAAGACCAAGTGAGGTCAGCTGTCTGCCATTTTCTGGATGTCATTAGGCAGAAGGTTACTGTAATCTCTTCTGGCATTGTTGATGTACACGGCTTCTTTTCCAGACCTTCAGATCCAGACAGCCAAAACAAGGAAGGAGTTGGTGCAAATATGAGATGCCGATTGTTTGAAATGGTGTTTTATATATTAATGAATTAATCCAACTTTGGAGCTTGCAACGAGAAAGAGCACTGTTGACGTGTTTGGTCATGCCTGCAAAATGTACCGGCTTGGAATGTTTTACAGGATATGTGAACTCTGTAATAAGCAAGCTCTGGGTATTTTTAGAAGCTTGGGTTTTTTCTTCCTAAAATGACCACAGTCTACGGAAAAAGCGGTTATTAAAACCGGAGACCTATGGTAACAGTGGTACAACAGTAGATAACAGTGCTGTCTAGTAGCTTCCTTGGTGGAGATGAAATGGCCTTTAACCAATCTAAATCAGGTTGGTATTTAACAGTGACAAAATGAAGCAGGTTGAGGCCAATGCAAGGTGCATTAATATGTTCAGATCAGCAATTGCAATCTATGCTCTGAGCAGTTTCCTTTCGGGGGGGGAAATGCATGCTGCAGTTGAAAATGTACATTTGTACTTGACAGTAGCAAGGTGAATGTTAAGAGATGCAAGGAAGTGACCACAAGGATCCGTGCCACGCTTCCTGAGTCAACTTGCTGGAGGAGGGTGCAGCTGTATAGTGGCAGAACGGGAGCGTATGGCCGGGGTGCTTGTCGTGGGCACAAAATGGGTAACAAATGATCACATGGTGTATGGGCAGCAATTCAGTTCTTTGATGCTGTGAAGAAAAATTCGCAGCCTGTGAGCGTCTTGAATACCTGCTTGTGTGCTGGAACACATTCTCTGAGCCGTGAGAGCTTGGAATTCAGCAGCAGCACCCCGAAAGGTCCACAGTCCTTGTTGACTTGCACCAGTTATCGCCAATTGCTACTCTCAGTGGTTGGTCCAATTCTGCTTTGGACTAGTATGCCTTAAGACCTCACTCCAGTCAGGATGTGAACAGAATGGAGCGGGTGTGGAGGAGAGCCACGAGGATGATTGGGGGCCTGGAGACCTAGCCCTAGGGGGAAAGGACTTGGGAATGTTCAGTCTGGAGAAGAGGAGGCGGCGGTGGGGGCACATGATGGCTCTCTTGAAGTATTTGAAGGGCCCACACTTGGAGGAGGGCAGGGAGCTGTTCCTGTTGGCAGCAGAGGATACGAGGACTCGCCATCATGGGTTTAAATTAAGGGCGGGAAGGTACCAGCTGGATATTAGGGGAAAACTTCCTTGCAGTCAGAGTCGTGCAACAGTGGAGTCAGCTGCCTAGGGAATTTATTTATTTGTTTATTTATAGTTTCATCTATATATCTAATAGCCAACTTGCCCCCTCCGTGCGGATCGCTATCGGATGGGCCGACGGCATCCTCGGAAGGCTTCAGATGGTGTTCTTTTTTGACGCGCGGCTGCTCCGACTGCAGCTCGGCTAATGTCCTTCAGGCTCCGCCGTGCTGCGTCCTTGTGTCGTCGCGTCATCACAGCTCCGCCTCCAACCGTCATCGCCACGTCCTCAGCTCGTCTGCCGCCGCCATCACTCCGCCGCCACCGTTTCTGCCGCCACCGCACTCCTGGCACAACCCGTCAGGAGGTGGGTGCCCCCTGCCACCTATGGCAGGTACCCATTTGTCTACTCGTGAGTACAGGTTCGAGCCGCTGGGTGGGCGGGAGCTGGGACTAGGGCCAGGAGCTCGCCCCAGCTGCGGTGGTCTTGAACAGCCATAGTGGCTGTTCGCTAGTGCTGTTACTTGCAGGCATTAGCTTCCTGCGCCACCGCTCCCTTGTGACAAGGGGGAAGTGGTGAGCTCCTCCTCACTGGCAGTCTTTAAGCACTGGCTGGACAAACACTTGCCAGGGATGCTCTAGCCTTGTGGTGGCGAACCTATGGCACGGGTACCAGAGGTGGCACTCAGAGCCCTCTCAGTGGGCACCTGTGCCATCACCCCAGCCAGGCTCAGACCGTCATTAAAATGAGGAATTCTCTGCCAAATAATTTTAAGTAAATGAAAAACATTTGGGATTGCTTTCCTTTCCTTGTTTGGATCATCTTAAGTTAATGTATGAGTTGTTTTTTCTAAACTATAACCTCAGTATTCAGGTTAAATTGCCACGTTGGCACTTTGCGATAAATAAGTGGGTTCTGGGTTGCAGTTTGGGCATTCGGTCTCTAAAAGGTTCGCCATTACTGCTCTAGGCTGATCCTGCATTGAGCAGGGGGTCGGACTAGATGACCTGTGTGGCCCCTTCCAACTCTGGGATTCTATTAGTAGTCCACACAAAGGACTTTGCTTGTGGTCCCAAAGGGCTGCCATTAGGGTGGCCAGCACTGCCTTGGCAAATGCCAGGAGATTGTGAAGGCAGTGCCTTGGGACGGATGGAGATCGGGGGAGGCTGTGATGCCACTTCTGCACGATTTGCCAGAGAGGCATGAGGGAACTGCTAGAGTATTATTATGGAGGCCATTTCCCAGCCACGTTTTCTGCCAGTCCCCAGGTTCTTGAGGGCAGGGGTTTCCCTGCCGTGGGCACGCAGATAGTGAGCCTGTACTGGAGCCGTTGAGTCCCGCCACACGTGAGCTGGACCAGCTGCACTTAAACATAGTTCAAAGAAACGAATGGGGTTTCTTTTCCCCTGTGTCGAGCTTGAATTATGAGGGGGGAAAGTCGAGAGGCTGGCGAATCCTGCTTTTGAATCAGGGGTTGCCAGCTATTAGAAGTCACAAATGGTCAGGAGGTGGAGCCCGTATTTCCAAGACAGAGCTGTGAGGGGTCAGTTGGCTCAAGGGGCAGATCCCACTAAGGTTGCTAACTCTGGCATGGGAAATTCCTAGGACTTTGGAGGCAACATACGGGGAGACTAAAGTTTGGGGAAGGGTAGGGAGCTCAGCGGGGATCAGATGCCACAGGATCTACCATCTGAAGCTGCTGTTTTCTCCAGGGAAACTGATCTCTCTAGTCCGGAGAACAGTTGCGATTCCAGGAAAGTGTTCGTTCAAGGTAGTAGCTCTGTCGGTGAGGAAACCAGGAAACCAGGAGGGAAAGGAAGCAGAAAAGACATCCAAAGACAGCCGCAGTCCTTAGAGAAGCTGCTCTCGAGTCACCAAAAAGTGTGGGCTGGAAATAGTGCTATCAGGCTTGGCAACAAGCAGGAGACCAGGGGGGCATGGAGGAGTATCAGATGACCATGTGACATCACTTCCAGGAACTGACATCACTTAACCTGGAAGTGACATCATGCCTTTTCACTCGGAGTCTGAGAGCGGCTTACAAACTCCTTTCCCCTTCCTCTCCCCACAACAGACACCCTGTGAGGTAGGTGGGGGTAGAGAGAGCTCTTTCAAGGACTGCTCTTTCAAGGACAGCTCTTGTCAGAGCTATGGCTTGCCCAAGGCCATCCAGCAGCTGCAAGTGGAGGAGTGGGGGATCAAACCCGGTTCTCTCAAATTAGAGTCCATGCACTTAAGCACTACACCAAACTGGCAGTTCGAGACCCTAGTGTCGCGTGATGGAGTGAGCTCCCATCTCAGGCCCCAGGTCCTGCCAACCTAGCAGTTCGAAAACAAGAAATTGCAAGTAGATAAACAGGTACCGCTTCGGTGGGAAGGTAACAGCGTTCCGTGCGCCTTGGCGTTTAGTCTTGCCGGCCACATGACCACAGAAACGTCTTCAGATGGCACTGGCTCTTTGGCTTGGAAATGGAGATGAACCCCTAGAGTTGGATTCGACTAGTTCTCAGCCAAGGGAAACCTTTACCTTTAAGTGGTCGTAATGTTTTTGATAATTCCTAGACGATACTGATGTCACTTTTGTGTTTTCTCTGGAAATGATGTCAGTCCTCTGTAATAGCCACTGAAAATGCTATGGTTTTACCATAGAGTTTTGGCCAATTCCTAGAGAGGTGTGACATCGCTTTCAGTTTTTCCTGGACGTGATGTCACACCATCAGCCAGTGGCCATTTTTTAATTTTTTTTTCCTACCACCACTCAGAGAAAATGGCAACTTTTGAAGATAGACGCCACGATATCACATCCTTGCTGAGCCCCCTCCCGAATCTCCCCCCTCCCCAGACTCCGCTAAGCACTAGAGATGTAAAATTTCTGGAATTTTTGAAGCTCAGAAAAAACCCAGGTTTTTTCCGTTTCCCCCCTGGGGGAAACGGAAATTTTTGGAAAAATTGAAAAAATGCTACATTAGCATTTCTTTTTTTCTTTTCCAGATTGAAAGTCCATATGACTATGGACAATTTTACTTGGCATGAAATTATCACAACTAGCATATTAAAAATATACTGTATCCAAACAATTATTGTGGGTGGGTGGGAGGAAGTAAAGAACCAGATTAGTAGTAATTAAATTATTATTTACACAAAGGTTATAAAGATAAACTAATGTATCTAAATGATTCCATTTTCTGGAATTAGATATATGAAAATTCTTTCCTTTTTAAATTAAGTATATACTTTCAGATCCTTTTTGTTGCTCTGTATTTTCTTCCAGTGCTTTGAGGCCTAGTGAAGCCTGAGTGCCCACCCACATGCAGAACCCTTTTTCTTTTCTTGTGACAATAGCACCTTGCAGGAAAACTGAGGCTTAAAGTTGCTTGCGTACTTAGGGGTTGGGTTTTTTTGCCCATTATGCATTCACAGTTTACTGCAGATTTTCCGAGCAATAAGCCCTTAAGCTTGACTTTGGATTCTGTTCCTGCCTTATGTGCCGTTATTTTTCCTCCAGTGTATTCATTCAGCAGCTACAATTTTAAAAATGTACTTTTTCTAAATCAGGGTGGAACGTTACTTGTGATGTGTTGGAGGTGATGTCCAAAGTTTTTTTAAAAAAATGTATGCAGTTGCCCTACTATGCAGCTGTGCTGCAGTGTCCAGCAAGCACTTCCCATTTAAATCTTCATGGTTCAGGTTTTAGCACATGCATTTTAGCATTAGTTCATTGAATGAAAGGGAACAGAAAGGAACACAGGCAAATGGGGAAAGACTTGTTGAAACTTACCAGACTTTTTCTGAAACTACTGACAGGCAACCGGGAAGCCCCATTTTAGATATTGCCAAGCACTAAGGGATTCTCTATTGTGTTATCGGCCACTGTGAAAAATAGGGCTATGGGGGGGGGGAGAGAATCTGTCATGATCAGCAAACCCTGTTTGGGCTGCCTGCAGAGAGAGAGAGACTCACATCTGTGCACATCTGGCTGGAAGATGAATGGCCAGATAACAGGCAAATTGATTTTTTCTTTGGATTTCACAAGACTATCATGGGCCTTCAGGGCAATGTAGAGAGGAGCCGTGGTGTTTTCCATGGTGTGCCAACGCGGCCCTTCTGCACCAGCCAGCCAGGCGGGAGGGACTGAATGAAGAGGGGGTGGCATCTGGCTCAGCCTGGCCCCGCACCTGGCACCATTCTGAAGCATGCCATGGCGCCTAGATCGCGAAGCAGACTGTTCAGCTAGGTGGCTGGCCCTTGGAGCGCACGATGTAGGGTCGCAGTGCCCTGTAGAGGCTATGGTATGTGGCTCCCCTCGGGACCTTGGCACCAACATTCCCTCTAAGCTGCGGAGTCTTGTGAGCAAAAATTCTACATTGTGAGCTGCTAGCATTAAAACTCTGAGTGAGCGATTTGGCAACTGCATAAATTAGTTTGCTCTGGAGCCATGCTTCCTGAGCTAAGAGAAAAATGTGTGAGTCGGAGGCTAAAAAACTGTGAGCTAGCTCACACTCAGCTTAGAGGGAACACTGCTTGGCACCACCCCTGCCAGAGGAGGGCCAGCCACTGGGCCAAGCTGCTGAGTGGATCCTGTGCTTGCCACTCCCCTGGCTGCCGTCTTCTTGCTGGTGCTGCCACCAGGATGGGCTACTCCGATTTGACTTCCAGCTGAGATTTGAAACTGCCGAGCAGCTCCCCACAGGGACAGTTCTGCGCTGCCTCTTCCTGCTGCCTGGTTGAAACTGAGAAGGCAGCTCTGCCGGGATCACTGTGCCTGTGAGGAACCCATGGCTCCCCACAGACACAGCTCTGCGCTGCCTTCTCCTGCCACCCAGCTGAAAACGAGCGGCAGGAGAGGGCAGCTCAGCTGGGAGCCAGGAGTGGCATAAGACTAGCGATGGTCTCATACCGCTAGACTCATGCTACTTGGGGTGGGGGGGAATTAAACCCGGGGAAACAGTGAACAGAAAGCGAACTGAGTGCTGAGGGGAGGGAAAACAATGCAGAACAAAAAAGAAAACCCAACAGGCATGCAAGGTGAAAACGAGGCAAGACACCTGTGCATAATAGACCTTTATCTTCTTAGCATTCCTGTCTCTGTTCTTAGAATCTTCCAGCAGACCATGCTGAAGTAGATGGACCAATGGCATGAAGACCAGTGTGGATTGAGGAGACTCATGTCCAGATCTACATTTTGCAGGACGCTTACTCAGAGATACTGGGACAGTTAGATCTGAGTCCAGTAGCAGATTAGAGACTAACAAGAGTTTCAGGGAATAAGCTCCCAATAGTCAAAGCTCCCTTCATCAGGCTGGGTGATATTGCCATTGTTGTGAGGTCAATATAAGGGAAGGGAGACTGGAGGAAGGGTGGGATAAAGAGGGGATTGACAGATAACATGTGAGCAGAGTCCATTGTGATGGAAGAGGAGAAAAGAAAAAGGAAAAAAAAAAGAATCTTCCAGAGGCAGGAAGACGACTGTGTCTTTTGAAACATCTTGCCAGATGATGGCACAACCTCCTTTTCAAGCCAGGGTCTTTGGTTGCCAGCCAAGTACTTTTTTTTTTTAACTTTAAACTTTATTGAACATACAAAAAACCCCACACATTACAATATCGCAAAACAATACACACAATTTGTAACAGTTTCTACCTACAGTTAGTTTAAAACTTCCTTACTAGTACAATTTTATTACTGAAATTCCAAGGGTAATAAACTTTTTTTTTTAACATAAGCATAAAATTGAGTAGTATGATTTACATCAAAAGTTACAATTGTATCAGGTCAATAGGAAAGACATTATTTGGTACTTTGTCTTTTAATGCCATATAATCTAACAATGAATACCAGATTGCCAAAAACCCCCGAGTACTTTGTTTTCAGTTAGTAGTTTGGGTGTTTTTGTAAGCAATTTTCTCCATTACATAGAATTGCCAGAGCTTATCACACCATAGAGAGATCATTGGGGGTAATTTATGTTTCCACTGAACAGCTATTGAGCCAGCCAAGCACTTTATCAATTTGTGCATTCTGCCAAATTGTAGTTGAAGCATCAGTAACCATGGTTTGGTGTGATACACATACTGAGCCTTTCTGTAAAGTTAGTGAGGGGAAGGATCGGCAAGATTAGAACTCTGCGTTAAGCAGGTGTGTGGAATACAGGCAGAGTCTTTCGGAAGGAAACAAATTTAGGTTATGGTTCCATATTTCTGAAATGGGATTCCTCTGTGCTTTCCTCTTGGTGGTGATAGAGTGTGCCATCAAATCACAGCCGACTTATGGCAGCCCCGTAGGATTTTCAAGGCAAAAGACGCTCAGATGTGGCTTGCCATTGCCTGCCTCTGCGTAGCAACCCTGGGCTTCCTTGATGGTCTCCTGTCTGAGCTTTGGGTCCCCACTGGGAAGAAAGGTGGGTTATATATAAACTTTTTTAAAAAGCGCTAACCAGGGCTGACCCTGCTTAGCTTCTGAGATCTTATGAGACCAGGTCACGGCTGCTGCTGCCCTTTCAGCGCTGCAGTAACGTCACTCCTTGGCAAATAGAAGAGGAAGTCGTGGAAGTAGTGACAGACTTCACGTTCCTGGGATCCCAGATCACCGCAGACTGTGACAGCAGCCATGAAATCAAAAGACGCCTGCTCCTTGGGAGGAAAGCGATGGCAAACCTAAACAGCATGATAAAAAGCAGAGACATCACCCTGCCAACAAAAGTTGACATGGTCAGTGGGACTGCACAGAATAGGTCCCAGAATGATGATACCTGATCACTAATAGCAACTCTTTTGGTCCATTCCATGAGGAATGCTTTGAACCAATTCAACACACATCCCTAATGTCTATGTCTGCCTCCAGGCATTGCATCAAGATGGTATGGTCTACTGTGTCAAGGGAGGCAGATAAGTACAGTAGGAGCAACAAGAAGGCCTGGCCTTGCAGACAAAGGTGGGAAACAAAAAGCAGAAGTTAAATGGCTTCAAGTCATTTAAACCCCTGCTTTCTGCTCTCCACCACTTTTTGTGGCGAGCAGAAAGCAGGAGTTCTCCCTGTGAAAAGAGGTGGGGAGCAGAAAGCAAGAGTTTAAATGGCTCGGAGCCATTTAAACCCCTCCTTTTTATCCCTGTCATTTTTGGTGGGGAGCAAAAAGCAGGGGTTTCCCCATGAAAAGTGGCAGGGAACAAAAAGTGGGGGTTAAATGGCTGGAAGTATTTTAAATCCCTGCTTTCTGCTCCCTGCTGCTCAGTTGGTTTTTTGTGAAGAGTAATAAGCAAGGGTTTAAATGGCTTGGAGCCATTTATAAAACTGCTTTCTGCTCTCTACCACTCAGCCACTTAAACCCCTACTTTCTGCTCTTCATAAACCACCACAAATTGCCTTAAAGTTTTTTGTTGGTTCTTCAGTTCATGCATCATGAACTAGCCAAAATTCATCACAAATTGACATTCATGAACCTGTTCATGCCCATCCCTAGATATTGCCTACACTTCCAAGTGTATCTGCAACTCTGCTGTATTGTATTGTATTGACTTCATTTATAGCCCCCCCTTTCTTGCTGATACTCATGGATTACATTCATTCATTCATTCATTCATTTTATTACGGTCAGAGACCCATAGAATAGCATACAGAACAAAAGCAAAAAGCATTACAGAGAAGAGATATCATGAGGAACATTGAGGAGGAGCTTACGCTTTGTAAATGCAATAAAGAGAAATTTGGCAACATTCCTTGATATTGCAATGGATTTGTCCTCCAATAGATGTTTCAGCAAAAGTTCCTCAGAGTGGATTACTAATTGTCCTTGGTGTCTGAATGACCTTATTATAGGTGTAATTAAAAGGGCTCTTTCTTCTGCATAGTAGGAACACTGGAATAATATATGGAAAAGGGTCTCAATTGACTCGGAGGGGCATGAGCATAATCTCAAATGCCTAGGGATGCATTGGAATCTTCCGGCAAAAGTTTGCTAGGCATATGACGCTGTTCCCTAGAATGAGGTTTGGGGGCTCAAAAACTAAGCAAATCATGAGATGTGGCTTGTTTTGGTTTGGTTGGGTCTGGGTGGCGGGAGGGCATCTTTTCGTCTCTGGTGGCTCTCCCCAGGCCTAGGCCTGGGTTCTCCATATGAGCCACCATCTTCTTTCTGAAGTGATACAACCCAGAGATAGGTTACTACTGCAGAAAGGGCTTCTGAGGCCTAGCTGACGGATGAGAACTGTCCTGTATCCGTGTCTGCCAGTGTCAGGTAGAAGAATAATTTGTGCTCAATTAAAAAAAGAGTATGCAGGTAATTATCATGGTCTGGGGAGGTGCTGAGATCGACTCTTGGTCTTCCTGTACAGGCGTCTCCTCTGCTCATTTCACTCTCGTCCCGCTGTTGTCAGACTCCTCCTTGCATCATAATAAGCACGCTTTTGAAGAAAAGGTAACTTTATTAGAGCTGAAGGTGCATAACAGGATCACTGTTCAGAATGAGGGTTAAACACAGTATCAAAGCATATAATAAACATTCAAACTACTACGGGCCAATTGCGGGGGTTCCCGCGCGTGCCTTTGGCCTGAGAACTAACAGTCCCAAGCCTCTCATGTTATCTTCTTCTCACGGTGTTCAGTGAGAACTTCCTGACACTAACAAGCCTTTGCATCCACCTGTGGCCTTGAGCGAGATAATTGTTTTGGCGAGCTACATAGACATGCGCATGTACGATTCTACAATGAAAGATGCAAGCGCACACACATATACAGAAAGAAAACAAAACATTGGCAGCTTGCTGACAGCTATGACTGTTGGGCATGTCAGCTGTGAAACTAGCCATGGGCAGCCTGTCTGATGTTTGGGCAGGAACTAGTGTGGTCAGTCTCCAGGTGGAGCCTGGAGATCTTCCGCAATTAAAACTGATTTCCAGATGATGGAGATCGGTTCCCCTGGAGGAAATGGCTGCTTTGGAGAGGGGACTGTGTGGCCTTTGACCCTACTGAGGGTTCCCCCCATGCCCCAAACACTCCACCCCCAAATCCCTAGGAATTTCCCGGCCTGGAGTTGCCAACCTTAGGGAATGGTTGGATCCAGTGTTCCCTCGAAGCCGAGTTGGTGTGAGCTAGCTCACAGTTTTTTAGCCTCCGGCTCACACATTTTTGTCTTAGCCCAGGAAGGATGGCTCCAGAGCAAAGTAATTTATGCAGCCGCCAAATCGCTCACTCACAACTTCAATGCCAGCAGCTCGCAAGTTAGAATTTTTGCTCACAAGACTCCACAGCTTAGAGGGAGCATTTGTTGGCTCCCCCCCCTCCCAAACACACTGTGAAAATATAGATAACTTTGTAGTGTGTCACAAAAGCTTCCAAACATCTAGCTGGCATGGTTAAATAAGCTCTGTTAGGCTCTGCAGTCTGTAAGAAATAGGAGTATCAGACACCTGTGTTGTAGGATACGGCTAAAGGGAGGGTTGGAAGTGGGAAAATGGGGGTTGGTATACAATGTTGGCTACATCGTCATTTTGGGGGAAAGCCCAAAAGTGACATAGGGTACCTCTAGCAATTGCCGGAGACTCTGTGGGTTTACCATGGAGTTACTGGCAATTCCTAGAGCTATCCTATGTGACTTCTGGGGTTCCCCGGAAGTGATATAGCAACAGCTGTTCCCCCCACACACATAAAGTTTAATTCTGCTTTGGAATCCTGATTAGTAGGAGAGATGTAATCCCAAACTGTGGTTTACCATAAGCGCATAATCCTTTTTGCATTAAATTGTTCTGTGTGAAGGGCAGATGGAGTGGTAAGGGAGAGTATGTGATCCTGAAAATTTCCCAGGCTTATTTTAAAAAAAACCCTTCTGTATCTGGACTATGCTTATGGTTAATGAAGGTCACAGTTTTGTGTGACATCTGAACTGAGCCATTGCGACTTAAAGAGACGAGCCTGGTTACTAGGAAAGGAAAGGGATTAATTCTAAGCATCTCAAATGTAAAACTGAGAAAAAATAATAATAAAAAAGTAAACTGCTCAGCCACCATTAAGTCTGGTGCAATCCTGCAACTTCTTTACATTCTCTTATGCCTGATAATTTAAAGAAGGCAGATGTACACTTGATTATGCATCTGCTCACGGCAGCTAGGATCCTGTTCGCAAAATACTGGAAACAGGAAGATATACCATCTAGAGAGGAATTTATAGTTAAAAGTTACAGAAATAGCCGAATTGGATAATCTGACAATGCTCCAAGGGAAGGATGATGATGTGTTTGATAATATCTGGTTAAAACTTTATAGTTGGTTACAGAAGAATGTCTAGATTAATTGATAGGCTCAAAAATTGGAGGGAAGGTATGTAAATTATGTTAAGGAATCCATGTTTAGGTTGGTTATGTTTCATTACCAACATTAATAAATAGCATATAAAAAAATACATTCTCTTGAACCAGAGGTGCAAACATATCTGTGGTGCTCCTCAGTTTAATGCAAGAGGTCCATTAATTATTATTTTTTTAAAAAAACCTGATTGAATTGCTTGGTGAGGCATACGTTAATGAAGTTTTGGCACTGCCTATGCATAGTTTAAACTTCAGATGTATGGGGGGGGACCACTGAACTAATCCTAACCCACTATTAAAAATGAACATCGAAATGTATTGTGATAAATCTGTCCCAAATTATCAATAACTTTGTGCCCGTCATGCTTCAGAATCTAACAGTTTTCTCTTTCCAGCATTGGAACATTTTACTGTACTACTCTAGTCTCTGTAGGGGTATAGGCTTATGGCTGATTTAACATGGCTAGGGTCACCTGGGGAAAGCTTCCGAAACAGACATTCACATTGCATACAACTTGCAGGGGATGTAGTCTGTACAGGTGATACATTCGTGAATGCGTTTGGTGCTGAGCTTTGGAGTCACTGTTTAAAAGAGTAGCTAAATGTCTTGGTTTGTCTGAAAAGTACCACAGGTACGTTGGCTGGGGGGGATGTCTTACAGGTGTTCCTCCTAGACGCCTCCCCCTGTCTTTTCAGACAGACCTCACAGTGACCCCATTGAACTGCATGCTTTTCCAGAAGAGACCCTGCATCCCATAATTGGGTGCCTTAGGCTCAGAGGGCCCCACCGTGCCATTGTTGCCTGCCCTGAGATGACAGATTGCAAGGCAGAACTGTGGCTGCTGGAGTTGCAAAAATCTCAGCAAGTCTGAACAGCATGACTATTGTCCACACTTCAAAGAGATGTAAAGGAACCTCTGCCACGTAATTTAACCTTTCAAAAGTAATGCTGGTCAAAAGAATTTCTTAACAATATACCCATGGAGGTTTGTGGTTGTTTTTTTTTTAAATAAACCATGGAATCTCAGGCCAGACAAAGTTAAGATTGAGCTGAAATTGGGGGGGGGGCTTATTTTGTCACACTTTTGCCCCTTTGAAAAGGGATATCTTTTGGGCGGAGGGGGGATATTTATCTTCTTTAGAAGGTATTCCACTCTACAAAGTCTAGTACCTCTTATCAAGTGATATGCCTAGGGAAGGGGGAAGGACTACACTTTTGCTGTTAAAGGCAATTGTGCCAGTTTCCTTTTAGAGAAAACTTTGCACTTTCCTCTCTATCCCAGTCACTTCTGTGGCCATCTTTCCCGGAACTATTTTTCACAGTGAAAATTCCATGCCTGCTTTAGATACTGGAGGAACACCCACCCTCTCTTTTACTCCCAGTGGTTTTATGGTGTGAGTCACATTGTCTCCATCAGGGGTCTTTTCGTAGAAAAAAAGCTGTAGGAGTTTATTAGCATATGGTATGCTAATGAGCTGCTAGGCTATTATATGCCACGCCCCCTGACACCACCGTAAGTTATGTCAGAAGGGGAAGCAAAAGGGGGGGGAGGCATCTTCAAAAGCCAAAAGCTCCCCTTCCCTTCCCCAGCTGGCCTGCCGGGGGGGGGGAGCGAAGAGAGAAGGGGTTTAAAGTTTAAACTCCTTCTCACTAGAGTTGGGCCACAGAAGGAGGAAAGAGAGAGAGT
>NW_015160934.1:164158-170754 GCF_001447785.1 Gekko japonicus
CCCATGTGCCATCAGGAGGTCCAGCGGTGTGGCCAAGACACTAGGAGCCCTCCCACTGTTGCCCCCCCCCAAGCATCAAGCATACAGAGCATCCCTTGCCCCAGCCTGAGAGTTCCTATCTATACCTTGTGGCTAATAGCCACTGATGGACCTCTGCTCCATGTGCTTATCCAATTCCCTCTTGAAGCCGTCCATGCTTGTAGACACCACCACCTCCTGTCGCAGTGAATTCCATGTGTTAATTACTCTTTGGGTGAAGAAGTACTTCCTTTTATCTGTTCTAACCCGACTGCTTAGCAATTTCATAGAGTGCCCTGGAGTTCTTGTATTGTGAAAAAGTGAGAAAAGTACTTCTGAAGTGCTTCAAAGGATAAAACCAACACCTTCAATTGGGCTCAAGAGTGGATCAGTAGCCAGTGTAATTGCTGTAATATCAGGGTCACATGCTCATGATAGCTGGCCCCGACCAGCAGTCTAGCCGCAGAGTCCTGCACTAGCTGCATCCTCTGAACAGTCTTCAAGGGTAGCCCCAAGTAGAATGCATAGCAGTAGTCCAGTCTGGAGTAACTAAGGCATGGATCACTGTGTCTAGATCTGACTGAACCAGGAATGGGCACAGCTGACACCCCAGGCATAGCTGGGCAACAACACTCTAAACCAACTGCAGCCACCTGGTTTTTGAAAGTGACTGCTGCGCCAAGTAGCACTCCCAAGCTGCGAACCTGGCTTTTCAAGGGGAGTATAAGCCCATCCAAGACAATGAAATAAAGGGTTTTTTTGGCAGGGGAAGGGGTAGAATTCAGTATTCTTCAGAAGGTCAGACTGCAAAGACAACCCCACCAAGTACTGCTCAAAATGCTTTCGAGGTGAATTTTTGAGTGCTAAACTGGAACCCGTCAGCTCTTCTGTATATACACTCCCTAAGCCTAAAGTAGGAGCTGCGGTGGCTCAAGTGGTTAAGACGCTGAACTGCAGGCTGTGGAAGGTCGGTAGTTCAGCAGTTCAAGACCCGGGTTGCTGCATGACGGAGTGAGCTCCTGTCTCTAGTTCCAGCTCCCGCCAACCTAGCAGTTCGAAAGCATGAAATTGCAAGTAGATAAATAGGTACCACTTCGGTGGGAAGGGAACAGCGTTCCGTGCGCCTTGGTGTTTAGTCATGCCGGCCACATGACCACGGAAACGTCTTCGGACAGCGCTGGCTCTTCGGCTTTGAAACGGAGATGAGCACCGCAACCCTAGAGTCGGACTCGACTGGCTTTCGAGCAAGGGAACCTTTACCTTTAAGCCTAAAGTATGTGTGACGTGTTTTGTGATTGTATACAGTGTTCAGTATCTCTCTTATCTCTGTGGCAGAACTCCTTTAAAAGCCTGTCAGTTTCCTGATGTGCTCATCATGCCTGGGCAGGTGGGGACAAACCCCCCCACACACACATACACACAATGCACTGCAGATAAGCGTCAAAGCTCTTGGCTTGGATAAGGAGCAGATCCATAGCCAGGAAGCTGTGCAGGTCTTCAGTATCCTCTTGCTGCTTTCTCCTTGCTCGTTTTGATCATACCACGCTTGGGAAAGCTGTGTGGCCATGTTGCTGCTCTTGCGATGAATTTGGACTGTGGTGAGGATCCTGTTGCCTTGACCCGGACAACCCAGGCCAGCCTGATCTCGTCAGATCTCGGAAGCTAAGCAGAGTCAGCCCTTTTCACTATTTGGATAAGAGGCAACCAAGGAAGGCCAGGGTCGTTCTGCAGGGGCAGGCAATGGCAAATTGCCTCCAAACCTCTCTTGCCTTAACAACCCAATGAGGGGTCGCTATAAGAGCTGTGACTTGACAGCAAAAAAAAGGGAGGTCCTGTTATAATCTTCCTCCCTCAATTTTTTTCGTTGGAGTGGGAATTCCGTGGACCTCCCTCCAGTGGTGGTGGTCTTCTCTGGGAATGGTCCCAGGGAATTACCACCAGAGAGCTTGATTTCTCTGAAAGACAGAGTTCCTGAGGGCCGTGTCCTCTTTCTGGTGCTTTCAAATATTGACATAGAACCACAGAGTGAGATCATCGGTAGTTGTGGAATTTTTTTCATTAGTGTCCTGTTGACACCCAGCTATACCTGTCGTTTACAAAGCCTCCAGAAGCAGCTTTGTCCTGAATGCTGTCATCAGGTGGATGAGGGTGAACAAGCTGAAACTGAGCCCAGACAAAAACAGAGATGATGCCGGTCGGGGAAGCGGATGTTCTGGATGGGGTCGACCACCCATTGGTTGATGGGGTTTGGCTGTTCATTAGCCAGTCAGGTGGAGCGTCTGGGTGTGGTCTTGGATAAAACCTTGTTGATGGAAAAGGGATTGGACCTGTTGATGGGATACTTTCTTAGATCTCCTGTATCTGGAAACTGTCTTCCCTAATAGAGATGCCTGGCCTAGTCACAATGACTCATTCTTCTGTATCCTCTTGACTTGACTTGACAGTGGAGATGTGCTTCACATGGGGTTGCCCTTGAAAACACCCCTAGTCACAACGACCCATTCTTCTGTATCCTCTTGACTTGACAGTGGAGATGTGCTTCACATGGGGTTGCCCTTGAAAACACCCATGAAGCTGCCTTATATTAAGAACATAAGAGAAGCCAATGTTGGATCAGGCCAATGGCCCATCCAGTCCAACACTCTGTGTCCCACAGTGGCCAAAATACCAGGTGCCATCAGGAGGTCCATCAGTGGGGCCAGGACACTAGAAGCCCTCCCACTGCTGCCCCCCCCCAGCACCAAGAATACAGAGCATCACTTGCCCCAGGGTCCCTATCCATACCTTGTGGCTAATAGCCCCCGATGGACCTCTGCTTGGTCCATCAAGGTCAGCATTGTCTACTCAAGACTTGCAGAGGCTTTCCAGGGTCTAAGGTAGAGATCTTTCACATCACCTACCACCTGATCCTTTTATTTGGAGATGCTGGGGGTTGAGCCTGAGACCTTAACTTTTGAGATGATTGAAAAGTTTCTGTTGATATAAAACACAGCTGTCAGGTACATATTATGCCAATACTGAAACTGCTATATTGGCTGCCAGTTTGCTTCAGGTTTAGGAGCTGCAGTAGCTCAAGTGGTTAAGACGCTGAACTGCAGGCTGTGGAAGGTCAGTAGTTCAGCAGTTCGAGACCCGGGTGCCACATGACGGACTGAGCTCCCATCTCTAGTTCCAGCTCCTGCCATCCTAGCAGTTCGAAAGCAAGAAATTGCAAGTAGATAAAGAGGTACCACTTTGGTGGGAAGGTAACAGTGTTCCATGCGCCTTGGTGTTTAGTCATGCCGGCCACATGTCCACGGAAACGTCTTCGGACAGCGCTGGCTCTTCGGCTTTGAAACGGAGATGAGCACCGCAATCCTAGAGTCGGATTCGACTGGCTTTCGAGCAAGGGAACCTTTACCTTTACCTTTGCTTCAGGGTCAATGCAAGGTACACACTTACTGCTAAGGCCACTTGTGGCCTTGGACCCACATATCTAAAGGATGGCCATTTCCTCTGTGAGCTTGTGAACCATCTGCCAACAATTCTCTTTCGCATTTCAGATAACTTGCTTGGCATCGGCCCTCCATAGCTGGTGTGGTGTAGTGGTTAAAGTGTTGGATCCGAATCTGGGGAGACACAAGTTCAGATCTATGCTCTGTCATGAAATCTTGCTGGGTGATCCTGGGCCAGTCACACTCTCTCAGCCTAACCTACCCCCACAGGGCTGTTGTGAGGATTAAATGAAAGAGGGAAGAATGATGTAAGCTTCTCTGGGAAATGAAAGAGGGAAGAATGATGTAAGCTTCTCTGGGTTCCCACTGGGGAGAAAGCCAAGGTATAAGTAAATATATAAATAATGGCCCCCTCCTGTGGAATGGGCTCCTGGAGAGGTTGGGGGAAACCATGGTTGTAAATCAAATCCATGGCTTATCAGTACAGATGTAATAACCCAACTGGGGCTGGCTGAAGAACAGGAAGTATTTATTTATTTATATTTGTTTATTTATAAATTCAATTTGTAGCCCTCCCTTCCCGCAACGCGGGCTCAGGGCGGCTCATAAACAGGTATAAGCCAGCGCATAAAACACATTTAAAAGCCATTTAAAAACCATTTCTACAATATTACGACATTATTTTTTAAATTATTTTTATTAAGTGCCCTAGATGTTCCGAATAGATCTTCCATAAAGATGACGTATAATGGTGTTATATCCACTCGGTGCCATCTGTTCCGCTGGCGCTGTCGTTCTTTCTTCCAGGGCCAGATGATGGTAGTACAGTAGTGGCGGCTCCTACTCAAACGCCTGGCAGAAGAGCTCCGTCTTGCAGGCCCTGCGGAACTGTGCAAGGTCCCGCAGGGCCCGGGTCTCCTCCGGGAGCTCGTTCCCCCATCTGAAAATAGTGGTGTTATTGCAAGATCCACAGTCATGCTTTTGATCCACCAAGAGTGTGACTTTCCTGTTCCCACTGCAGTCCAGAATGCTGCTCCCAGGGGACAGGATCCACAGGAACAGCACGATATATGGCTGTCTGATGCCCATCATGGGATGTCCATCTTCAACACCCCCTCATCCCCTGCCCACATGGAAAATCTCCAGTGACTGTGAAGCTTCTCCTGGGCTGTGGTCAGATTGGAATGTTGGCGCGGTAGGGTTGCCCTGCTAATCTATCTGTTTCATTTGGGAACAGAGAATTTCAGTCAGACACTGCACCCTGAGGCCCCTTGACAGTGCACAGGGCCTGCGGTTGATAGTCCACAGTATTACAGTGAGTCATCCACACAGGTAGTGTCAGGTGCCCCCCCCCCCAAACAGGGGTTTGGTTCCATTTTGGGGAATTAGCGGCATAAGAAGGTCCCTTTGAAATTTGGAAGATTTTGGTCGCCAGTAATGGACTATATGACGAATCACGAGATATTACCCACAAACCACATATATCATAGATGGCTGTTCTTATAATGCTTGTGATATCTGCGGTTCCTGAATAAGAGGAGTAAGATCATATATACTGTATATTGATCAAGGGTGGAGAGGAGGAGGGCAGACTTTAGTTTTAATGGGCTTAAATGTAGCTATACCTGGTCACCACGAGTTAGACTTGTAACCCGCCCCGGCTCACGGTGGATGTGATTCTTATAGCGGATATTGTTTGCATATCTTTGTTGGACACACGGTGCATTGCATGTATTGTTTGAAACTTCAATTCCTCCATTTGTGTTTATGTATACTTTCAAGTAAAAGAATAAAAATATAATTAAAAAAGAAGAAGGAACTTTTCCCACTTCAGTGACTTTGTAAATACACACCCCAGTCTTGTTATTCATGAGCTTTCTATCTTGTGATTGGTTTTATGTTATTGTATTTTTTTTCACTGTGTATGTATGAAACAATAGAAAATTGGATATTAGAATACTTATGAATACCTCATAATACATGAACGAACAAACAAAAACCAAAAAGAAAAAGAAAAGAAGAAGGTCCCTGCCGCTTTGGAAGCCTGAAGACAGCTTAGGCGCTTGGGCGCACGAGTAGTGCTAGATACCAATAGGGGCAAGTATGCACATATGCATGTTGCCAGTAGGTGAAAAAAACCCACCTGTGATGGATTGGAGGGTTCAGGCCTCCCATCTGTTTTGTGTGCGCTCCCGTACATTGAGACATCCGGAAATGCAGGGTGAATGCGCAGACACCGGTGAGCACCGGACTTGCTCCAGTGGCTGTTTACTCCGCATCCAACTCATCATACGACGGGGGGTGAGTATGATTGGGGAACAGGTGCCAGATGTGACTGTGTGAATGAACTGATTTTAATCCATAAGGGAACAGCAACTATATTGGGCCGAACTGCCCGTCTGACCACAGCCCTGGGCTAGAAATTCCATGGGTGGTTAGCAGTGGCCCCTCTAAGCTGTGGGGGTCTCGTGAGCAAAAATTCTACTTTGTGAGCTACGGGCATTGAAGTTGTGAGCGAGCAATTTGGCTACTGCATACATTAGTTTGCTCTGGAGCCCTCCTTCCTGAGCTACGACAAAAAGGTGTGAGCTGGAGGCTAAAGAACTGTGAGCTAGCTCACACTAACTCAGCTTAGAGGGAACATTGCTGGTTGGTCTGAAGTGGTGATTAACACTTGGAATTCACTGCCACAGGAAGTGGTGGCGGCTACAAGCATGGACGGCTTCAGAAGAGAATTAGATAAGCATATGGAGCAGAGGTCCATCAGTGGCTATTAGCCACAAGGTATAGATAGGGGCTCTGGGGCAAGTGATGCTCTGTCTTCTTGGTGCTGGGGGGGAGGTCAACAGTGGGAGGGCTTCTAATGTCCTGGCCCCTCTGGTGGACCTCCTGATGGCACTGGTATTTCTGGCTGGGCCTTTGGACTGGATGGGCCTTTGGCCTGATCCAACATTGGCGTCTCTTATGTTCTTATGTTAGGTGGAGGGAGGACCCAGTTTTTTCTGTGCCTTAAGTCTCTTTGTCTCCTCTTAAATTCAAGGAGGGAAAACCTTTACAGCTGTATATAGCAGGAGGGGACTTGGGCTTGATGTCACCTTGGCCTGAGCAAAAGGGCTTTTCTTTGAAGCAAACAGGGAGTGAGAG
>NW_015160934.1:170843-174037 GCF_001447785.1 Gekko japonicus
AGAGGAAGAGCTAATGCTGCAGAACTCATTTGGCTGTTGAATGGGGAGGATAATCGCCGGTGCGCAAAATCCCTTGATCCCAACGTTGAGTGTTTAGTGAGGCAATGGGATAGACAGGCGTCTCTTATGTTCTTATGTTAGGTGGAGGGAGGACCCAGTTTTTTCTGTGCCTTAAGTCTCTTTGTCTCCTCTTAAATTCAAGGAGGGAAAACCTTTACAGCTGTATATAGCAGGAGGGGACTTGGGCTTGATGTCACCTTGGCCTGAGCAAAAGGGCTTTTCTTTGAAGCAAACAGGGAGTGAGAGTTAATGTGTGTACACACAGAAGGGCCCTTCAAGGTCTCTCTTTTGGGAGGCGGGGCAGGCAAACTGCCGACGGACTTGACTTTTTTCCTTGAGAGGAAGAACTAATGCTGCAGAACTCATTTGGCTGTTGAATGGGGAGGATAATCGCCGGTGCGCAAAATCCCTTGATCCCACCGTTGAGTGAGTGTTTAGTGAGGCAATGGGATAGACTCACTGGCCTAAAGACTTTCTGCAAATATTTGTGGAATACCACACTTTTTATCTCAGAGATTTAACATCTGAGGACCTGTAGGGTCTTGCTGGTTTTGTTTCCTTTGGTCGGTATCCTCACTGGGCCTGAAGCGTCATTTCAAGCATCTTGAATTGGGTACCTCTTGCATTCAGAGGTTACCAAACAAAACAAGTTTTGCTTTTTTTTGTGTGTACTCTAGTTTAATCCCTTCTGGACTTGCATGAATTGTTCTTTATATGAAAGGCAGGGCTGAACAAAAATGTATTGAGTTCAGTAGGCTGTGGTAAAATTTGGTGGCGGTGGTGGGGGGAATGTGTCTCAGTGTTAGAGCAAATACCTGGTACGCAAAAGGCCCTGTGCTCAATCCCTGGCATCTCCAGTTAAAGGATCTCAGAGATCAGACAGTAAGGAATCTTTCACTGCCGGAGACCACAGGGAGGGCTGCTATCAGAGTCTAACGTTTAGAGCTTGGCAACTAAAGGTCTTGACTTAGTTGAATCCGTTGTCATAATTTCCTATGTCAGAGGTGTGTTGGAAATATGTGTGTTGCAAGGTCTAGCCCGCCCCCCTTGCAGGTTTCTCTTTTTTGTGGGGAGGGAGCTGTAATAATTTTAAAGATTTCCTAAACTCTGTGTGTGTGTGCTTGGAGGTGGGAAAAGGATCTTTATTCAATACTTATTTACTGAGACCCAGTTTGGTGTAGTGGTTAAGAGTGGCAGACTCTAATCTGGAGAACCAGGTTCGATTCCCCACGCCTCCACTTGAAGCCACCCAGGTGACCTTGGGTGAGTCACAGTTCTCTCAGCCCCCAAAATAAACCTAGCTCGCCACAAAAAGAGCTAGAGCAGGGGTGTCAAACATGCGGCCTGGAGGTCAGATCTGCCCCCCGGAGGGCTTCTATCAGGTCCGCAGTGAAACTGGCTGTCTTCTGCTTCTGCTTCTGCTTCCAGTTCTGCTGCTGCTGTGTCACTTTGGAATTTTGACAGAGTGGTGGACACAACCACAAAATGGCTGCTGCAGGGGCAAAGCCCTCCCCCCCACACACACACACAGAGGAAGCTCAAGCGGAGATGAGTACAGGGGTAATTTAACAAATAATTAGGAAAGAGGAATGAGGAGAATAAACCAAACACTGTGGTGGCAGCCACCACTAAAACAATGTTATTTTAGTCTGTACAGCCAAGCAGAAGAACCTCACTTGAGTCCTTGATGGGCACCAAGAAAGACCACCAAGACCACACTGGGGACTCCTGTCTTATGGCACATACCAGTCTTAGTAGACATCTTTATATTTTGAAGTGACAAAAGTCCTCGTGGGCTGCGGTCACACTGGAGGCTTGGCGTGCGATCTTCGGATCTCTTGGCTATACTATATTCTCTGCCAAACGATAATTATTATAATTCTAATTACTTATTTATTTACTTAATTTGTACCTCAGTACTCCAGTGGAGACCTAAGGCAGCTTACGTGCTTCTGTCCTCTATTTTAGCCTCACAGCAACCCTGTGGAGTAGATTAGGCTGAGCACATGTGACTGAAGATAAAGTCACTGAAACATAAGAACAATGTTGGATCAGGCCAAAGGCCCATCCAGCCCAACACTCTGTGTCACACAGTGGCCAGAAATACCAGTGCCATCAGGAGGTCCACCAGTGGGGCCAGGACATTAGAAGCCCTCCCCAAGCACCAAGAAGACAGAGCATCCCTTGCCCCAGAGCACCTATCTATACCTTGTGGCTCATAGCCACTGATGGACCTCTGCTCCATATGCCTATCTAATTCCCTTTTGAAGCCGTCCATGCTTGTAGCCGCCGCCACCTCCTGTGGCAGTGAATTCCATGTGTGAATCACTCTTTGGGTGAAGAAGTACTTCCTTTTATCCGTTCTAACCTGACCGCTCAGCAATGTCATGGAGTGCCCACGAGTTGTGAGAAAGGGAGAAAAGTACCTCTTTCTCTACCTGCTCTTTCCCATGCATAATCTTATAAACCTCAATCATGTCACCCCTCAGCCGTCGTTTCTCCAAGCTAAAGAGCCCTAAGCCCTAAGACGCTGTCAAAGTCCATTTTAATCACAGAAAACAAAATAGTGGCCTAGGATAAACGTAATGGCATATAGGATACCTTCGTGGAATTCTCTCAATCACCACCATATTGTCATAAAAATAAAAAAGAGCCCCTGCGGTTATCTCATTATGCTGTCTGATTCTTTGCCCAGTTTCTGGCTTACCTCCTTTTTTTGTCTTTCGCTTCCAACTTACTTGGAGGAGAACTGGGTGGGATTTGAATAAGCTTGACTAAGGCAGAAGGCTGCACCGGCAGAGACGTAATTTAATTACTAGGAGCCCCTTTGTTCTTTATAGTCTTTGGGTGGTTGATCAGGTTTTCCCTCCCTCAAAAGCTTCAGGGTTTTAATTCTTACTTCAGCTATATGCCAGGCAAGACAAGCCAGGCAAAACAGTGATTGTTCTGAATGGGCGTCTAGAGGCAGTTTTGGGCTTGGAGGGATAGCCAATAAACTGAAACTCAATCCAGAAATGACTGAAGTGCCGGTGGTCAGCAACTGCAGCTTTGGGACCCAAGTGCTGGGTGGGGGGTATGGAAATGAAGATGTTCATGTGCTAGCAGACACAGAAGGAGGAGGAGATTGGATTTAT
>NW_015160935.1:0-1714 GCF_001447785.1 Gekko japonicus
CTAGAGTGTTACCCACGACATCGGCAACGCGATGACGTCATTCCCAGGTGATGTCATTATGTCACGTTTGGGGCATTTGCAGGCAGGGTTTCCCACCAGTGACGTGGGGCGTCCTCTTGCACCAGCCTGACAAGGATGGCCCTTCTGAGGGATTGTCTGGCTAAACAGTTTTTAACTGTGGCTCTCCACTGAGACCAGAACCCACCCCAGACCATCTCCCTTCTGGCTCGAGCATGCCTGATTGTCCCCTTGCACAGCTCCAGGAGCTTCATGTAGAACTGAATGCCAAGGACAATGACCCGACTTGTCTCTTGGGGGTCCATTTTCTGCACTCTCCGTGCACACTCGCCCACAGGTGGAAATGACAGTGGCTTTGGAGGGGGAGGGGAGTGAGTTGTGGTGGGCCTCTATGGTCCCAGCTGCAGTCACAGAACTTGGCAGAAGGATTACAGGACTGCTGACGAAAGCAGTTATCTGGTTACGTGCATATGCACATGCACAGCTGAATTTTTTCCCCAGCCCCTATCCGGACACCACATTCCACAGTTGAGGCACCAGTAATGTGGGTGCTTCTACGTGGGACTAACATGCGAAGGAGCCGCTTCAGGGTGTGCTGTCTGGCCACCCTTTCCCCCATTGATTTAAACTGCCACAAACAGAGGCGCCACCAGACTGCATCCGAAATGTGGAACTTCTGAGAAGAAGCAGGAAAGTGCTCTAAGAGTCGCAGTGGGGAGACAGACGAGGAATGACACTGAAGGGCAGGAAGGTGGGATACCAATAAATAAAATATGAAGAATCTCTTTCGGTCCAACCTATTCTACAGAGGGATGAGGAGGGACCCCTGTATGCTGTGAAGTGTGGCCATACTTGGAGGAGGGGCCGTGGCTCAGTGACAGAGCATCTGCCTGGCCTGCAGAAGGCCCCAGGTTCAATCTCCAGTTAAAGGACCAGGTCGCAGGGGATGCGAAAGACCTCCCCCCAAGACCCTGGCCAGCCAGTACTGACCCTGATGGACCAAGGCTCTGATTCAGCCTCAGGCGGCTCTATGTGTGCTGCACCCTTAAGGTATGTGAAGCTGGCTCATGTGGTGACCGACCCTACCCTAACCCCACCTTTCCTGTGAAACAATGATGGATATCGCCTCCCAGAAAGAGGGACACAAATGCCCCAAAGCCTGACCCATTCCAGTAGCCTAGCCAGAGAGCAGACCCCCCCGCTTGGGAATGCTTTCCTCCCACACTTCTCTGTGGGTCCAGCAACCCCTCGGTCTGACCTTGCTCCCTCTGAAATTCGAGCCAATCGGGCACCAGTTTTTAGATCATCTTTAAACAAAGACCTCCAACCTGTTATCCTTTGTCTTGTTCCTGTCGATGGAGGAGAAAGTGTAGTGTATTCAGATGCTGCCCTGAATGCATGAGGATGAACATAGAATCATCCCATAGAGAAGCTATGCTAAGCTTCAGACGTCGGCAAGGATTCGCGCCGAAAGTATTGTGTCAATCACATTTGAACTGTCTGTGGTGGGAACGCTTATGATTGGGCTGTTATGCGAACAACCTGATAGGTTGATAATTGTATAGTAGGTGTGGCTACATTAGCCCGGAATGTTTAAATACCGAACAGCGACAATGAAAGCTGGTTCGGGCTATCAGAGAAGTTGTACCGTGTCAGAGAAGTTGATCGTCGAGCTGAATAAACCTGAGTTTTGCTG
>NW_015160935.1:4624-4812 GCF_001447785.1 Gekko japonicus
GAGGATTGGGTTCGGGTTTGTGAGCCTTTCAGCAGGCTAGGCCTGAACGGCCAACCGCCACTCCGCAGCATTGGGAGTCGGCGGGAAAACCTTGGTCAGGACTCCACCTCGATTTTGCGGGGCCAGTTCAGGGGCAAATGTTCCTGGTAATTGTTGATGCGTATACAAAATGGTTAGAGGTTGCGCAC
>NW_015160935.1:4932-5117 GCF_001447785.1 Gekko japonicus
TAACGGAACTCAATTCACCTCTGAAGAGTTTGGGAAGTTTTTGTCCGATAACAGAATCAGACAAATAACTTCGGCCCCGTTCCACCCGGCCTCGAACGGCCAGGCGGAAAGAATGGTCAGGACCACTAAAGAAGCCTTGAGTAAGCTGGTATGTGGTGATTGGGGGGTAAAATTGGCTTCGTTCT
>NW_015160935.1:5231-16237 GCF_001447785.1 Gekko japonicus
ACCAAAGGTCCGAGCGTATGTAAATGGTGAAAATGTGTATGCGAAAAACTATGCAAGTGGTCACCCATGGCTACCAGCCACTATTGTTGATGTTATAGGGTCACAAATGTATGTGGTACGGCTTGCTGATGGTCGCAAGTGGCGTAGGCACATAGACCAGTTGAGGCAACGGTGGGCGACTGACTGACCTAACGCGCTGCCAGCTGAGTCCACAGACCCCGAGGACCTTCCAATACCTCCCCAGGAGGCGAGTGCTGACGGGCCTGAGGGCATCAGTGCTGTTCCAGAGGCAGGGCAGACCCCTACTCTCGAACCTATAGAAACGGATGGAAGTGTTCCTGACTCTGCGGTCCCAGAGTCCTATGGAGTGCCACTGACGGAAAGGTGCCCTGAGCCTAATCCACCTCGTAGGTCTCAGAGAACGAGACGTGCACCCACCTACCTAAGTGATTACGATTGCTTATGAGTGTTTTTTGCTTAGGGGGGAGGGATTTGTAGTGTATTCAGATGCTGCCCTGAATGCATGAGGATGAACGTAGAATCATCCCATAGAGAAGCTATGCTAAGCTTCAGACGTCGGCAAGGATTCGCGCCGAAAGTATTGTGTCCAATCACATTTGAACTGTCTGTGGTGGGAACGCTTATGATTGGGCTGTTATGCGAACAACCTGATAGGTTGATAATTGTATAGTAGGTGTGGCTACATTAGCCCGGAATGTTTAAATACCGAACAGCGACAATGAAAGCTGGTTTGGGCTATCAGAGAAGTTGTACCGTGTCAGAGAAGTTGATCGTCGAGCTGAATAAACCTGAGTTTTGCTGAAATCACTCTCTGGCTATTTGGTTAAGCACGGACTTAACAGAAAGGAAGGTGGAGTCCGGGCGGGGGGGCTTATCCCATAGGAAATGAAGGCATTTTGAATGCTAGGGAATGTATAAAGTCGCGAATACCTTTCTGCTGATATATCCCTTTCGACTTTATGGATTTGTGTGAGCCCTTGTCACTCTCAATGTAAACCAAGTGTTCGCAGTGTAGTGGCCAAGGGGTGCCTTGGCGCCTACTAACACCTTCCTTGGTCTAAAAACAAGTGTTTTTAGAAAGTGGGTGGGACCAAGTGAGGCTCTTGTCCACCTGGGCTTCTGATTGGCCACTTACGAGTTGATCTGCTCTACAGATTAACTTAGCATTGTTTCCGTGGCAGCCGCCACCACAGTGCTGGTTTTGTTCTCCTCTTTTTTTAATTACTCCTCTTCTCCCCTGCACTTGGGCTTCTGCTGCTGATGTAGCTTCATCTCCTGAGGCAGCCATTTTGTGGGTGCACCCATTGCCCTGTGTCAAAATCCCAAAGAGACCTGCGGGCTCGAAAAGTGTTGGGGACCCGTGATTTGAATGTACTCCAAGCTTCTCCCCTCCTCCCTTATCTACTTTTCGTACCCAATTGACATTTCTTCGTTTTCCACCCTTGGAATAATTGCTACATTTTTACTGTGCTCTCTGCACATTCCCAGGAGAACCCCTCAGAACAGAAAGGGTTAACTCTCTGTCCTGTTATCTACGGTGCTTCTCGGCTTGAGTGAGCAAACAGATGTTTGTCCAGGATTGTGACTGAGCCAGACCTGGGCTGTGGTGCTTAGAAGAAAAAAAAGCAAAGCAAGTGACAGGGGAACCCCTCCCCACTTTCATGGGGGTTTCAAGATCTTTGCATAGGGCTGCCAGCTCCGGGTTGGGAAATAACTGGAGATTTTGGGGGTGGAGCTTGAGGAGGGCGGGGTTTGGGGAGGTGAGGGACTTCAATGGGATATAATGGCCACAGAGTCCACCTTCCAAAGCAGCCATTTTCTCCAGAGGAGCTGATCTCTGTTGCTTGGCGGCCAGTTGCAATAGTGGGAGGTCTCCAGCCACCACTTGGAGTTTGGCAACCCTATCTTTGTACCCTACAAGGGCAAAAGCCCTGCCTTCAGTTACCAGAACACTGCTTTCAACCCTCTACAGACCTTAACTGATGAGTAAACATGAACATAAATGTGCATGCCGATTCTATACATGTTTGCTCAGCAGTAAGTCCTAGAGAGGGTGGGACCTAGTGTTAATCCCCAGGGACAAAAGAGCTTCCCAACAGCAGGACAGGGCTGTTTACCCTTCCCCCGCCGCATCCCACTGAAGTTCTGGGTGTGCCCCAAAATGCTGTTATTGGGGGACTGGGGGGGCTATGAAACATCAGGGGGGCAAACGGGGGATCTGCAGCATAAAGGGGAATTGGCAAGAATGATCTCCCTTCTACTTGTGGAAGTGGACTACTGGATCCAACCCAGTGTCTGGCAGGCCTCACTCCCATTCGACTGCGTGCAAAGTTGCAGTCTTAGGACATTTAAGATAAAATGAGAATCCTAGCCAAGACAGATTAAATGTGCACGTATTTTGGCCCCGATCCATCTGAAGTTGTGACTAGGGCAGCAACCCTAACTCCCCTTGCCTGGAAGTAAGTGTTCTATAACACAGGGAGGCTTGCTTGGGATTTAGCAGGCATGGTCTTACACTCTAAGTCCCGCAGAAAGCTTTGGTTTCAGTAGGACTTCATGCCAGTGAATTTTAGCTGATCAGGGCATGGGGGGGGGTAGGGAGAAGAGGAGGTCTGGGGAAACAATGTTCACCAACAATGCTTGCCAGACTCATACACCAGAAAGAAGATTGACATCTCCATGTGAGAACAATCAGGCAGGGAGATCGTAGCAAACGCAAGCAAAAGCTGAACATGCCGTTCTCTGACAGGACTCCATGTGCATTCTATGGATCTCGAGACCTTGGAAAACAGCGACTCCAAGAAATTAGCTGTCTAGTGACACTTTGTGCAGACAGGTAATCCAGGAAGCACAGATATATTTCCCCCATCTGATACCCTGCAAAGTTCCCCAGCCTTTCTGCCCAGATCCTTTCTGTAGATAAAAAACATCACAAACCTTTTTCATAACAGTATAAGGGGAATACATTATATTATGTGTGTTTTTGTGTGTATCTGTATAATGGGGAATAGTATTTCCCATGACCAGGTATGGGTGTGAAAGTTGGACACAGAAGAAAGCTGACAGGAAGAGAGTTCAAGATGGGAGGCCCTGTTAGTCCGTCTGCAGCAGTTGAAAAGGACAAGAGACCAGGAGCACCTGAAAGACTAACACAATCTGTGGCAGGATGGGAGCTTTTGTGAGTCACGGCTCACTATCTGAAGGAGAAAGCTGGACCGATTTCCCACTAGCCGCTGCTCCGCCCTCGCTCCCCCCCCCCCCCATTCTCTAAAAAGGGGGAGGTGCAGAAAGGAGTGGGAAATGGACACAGACAATTGGGGGGGGGGGAGTGAGGGTGGAACAGTGGCTAGTGGGAAATCGGTCCTGGTTTGTTTAAAATGTGGTGTCAGAGGAGAACTGCACAGATACCCTGGGCTAAAAAAAAGAAGACAAATCAGAGGGTTCAAGACCAAATCAAGCCTGGACTCTCCCTGGAAGCTGATACGGCTAAACGGAGGCTGTGGTCACGTAATACAAACTGAAGAAACAGTAAATAAGAAGATGAGAATCACCGGAAAAGACAAGGATGCTAGGCAAAGCTGGAGGCAGCAGGGAAAGACCCAGCATGAGATGGACGGACTCTATGAAGGAAGCCACGAAGGCCCTCCGTTTGCAAGAGCTGGGACAGGTTGCCTGGACAGGATGTCTGGGAGGCCGTTCATTCATTCATAGGGTGGCCAGGGGTCATCTCTTGCGGGAGCGCACAGGAGCGGGGCTCCGGCAGTAAGGAACCCAGGGGGCGGGCACATGCAACAAGCCCCACCCCCTGCTCCCAGCAGCCCTCAGTCGGGCCACGAGGAGCAAGAAGCAGCCAGGTAAGTTGCAGAGCCCCCCCCCCCGGCCCGCCTTCAGGTACAAGCTCTCCCTCCTCTGTGAGGGCAGATCTGTGCACCCTCCCCCCCCCAATAGCTAGCAATCCAAAACAGTCCAGGGGCACCTTTAAGACCAAGATTTATTCAGGTACAAGCCCTCCCTCCTCTGCGAGGACAGATCTGCACGTTTCCCCCCTCCCCCAATAGCTAGCAATCCAAAACAGTCCAGTGGAGCCTGAGAGGTGGGTGTTGCCTTCTGACACACTTCTGGTGATGTCAGGGGGTGTGGCATATGCAAATAAGTTATGCTAATGAGTTATCCTAATGAGCTCCTGTACCTCTTTTTCTATGAAATGACCCCTGAGGATGGTCATAAGTCAGAAGCAACTTGACGGCACACAACACACATGAGCGCACCCACACATATCTGTAAGGGGAAACTGTCATCCCATCCTGCAGAATACTCTGAATACAATTCTCAAGTCTTTTCAGATCCTCTGCTTGTCACTCATCTGTTACAAATGCCCATCAAGCATGCCCAGAGAAGCCCCATTGCAGAAGAGAGAAGAGGAGATTGGATTTATACCCCGCCCTTCACTCGGAGTCTTAGAGTGGCTTACAAACTCCTTTCCCTTCCCCTCCCCACACCCTGTGAAGTAGGTGGGGCTGAGAGAGCTCTGAGAGAACTGCCCTTGAGAGAACAGCTCTTAGAGAACTGCCCTTGAGAGAACAGCTCTGAGAGAACTTGTGAGTGACCCAAGGTCACACCAGCAGCTGCATGTGGAGGAGTGGGGAATCAAAGCCGGTTCTCCCAGATTAGAGTCCACGCTCTTAACCGTTATACCTGCACCAAACTGGCTCATAACTAATTTATGGTGACCTGAGCAAAAGGGAATTTTAAGGCAACTGAGAAGCTGAGGTGGTTGGCCATTACATTCCTCTGCAGAGTCTTGCTTGGTGTTCTCCTGTCCAAGAACCGACCCTGATTAGCTTCCAAGATTTGACGACAGCAGGCTATACCATGCTACCTTTCCTCCCTCCCTACATGAGTATCTGTGAAGAAAAGCATTTTTTTTCCTGTGGAGGTTTAAAATGAACAGATGAGAACCTTCACTCTGAGTTTTAAAAGTTTTTTCCCTCTCTGGACAGAGAAGGCAAGAAGGGGGGAAGTAAGTTCAACTGCTTTCCAGACTTACTCAGCCCACCTTCATACAAATGCTATTAGATCTACACAATGAGATGGTTAAACTCCCCCCCCCCCAAGCAGGTAACAGAGATTTGGAGGAATTAAATACTAGAGAGACTTCAGGAAGGAACTTCTGGAGACTTCAGGAAAAGCTTCTCTGACCTGGCCTAGCCTGGACAGTGGGTGGGTGGGTGGATGGGGGGGAGGTGATAAAACTCAGGGCAGCAAGGAGGAAGCTCTCTCTTTTGTGCTGAGTCTATCAGAGCAGACAGAACTCTTAACTGAGGTCTGGAGGAGGTAGCCACTTAGCCATGAGCTATCCTGGAGAGTCAGAGTAAGTTAATCCAAGGCAGAAGTGCCACATTAGAGGTCGAAAGAGAAGACACTGAAACACTCCTCACAGATCTTAAAACCCCCCGAAATGACTGGAAATGCATGTGGAATGTAGCCAAAATTGTTGCATCGACCCTTAAGATAGAAATAAAATTCTCTCGTAGATGTGATGGAGGGCACAAGAGGGCAAGGCTGCATGATAACAGCCCTGATGCTAACTTGCTGGAAATGAATGGCACAGATGGTTCACCAGAAGAAGCCTACCTCAGAAAACCTGTGTCTTATGTTTCGGTAGACAGTGTTATAGCAGGACTAACTGTAAGACTGATTGGGTGCGTTCAGACGGGGCGTTTCTGCCGGCATAAACTGCACCGGTTGGTGTTCTCCTGTCGGCATAGTTTATTTTTTTAAAGCACAGTTTGAGCATGTGCATAGGCAGCCATTCAGAGAATGGCGATCTTTGCGCTTGCTCAACCCCCCCATTACATTCAAACATTAAAGGTAAGCCCAACCTGGCCTCCCTGTAGTCCCGGACTCCTCCGGGAAGTTAAACTAAGGGCTTTTTTTTTTTTTAAACAAACACTCAGGGCGAAGCTTCGCCCGAGTGCATATAGCTTCCTTTTTTTAAAAAAATGGCGGGGGAAAGCCGGAAGCCTCAGGCTTCTGACGGAAGTGTCTCTGCAACGTTGGAGAGCGATCAGACGCCGGGATAAACCAGAAGCCACCGTTGCACTCAGTATACCACCACTTGGGACCTTGTGGCAGAGTGCAACGGTGTAGAGGGCTTTACACCGGTTAGGGAGAGGAGGCAGATGTGCCCCGTCTGAACACCGGTGAGTACAACGATTGCAACCGGCACCCTAACCGATATAAAGCCCCCATCTGAACACACCCATTCAGTGCTGTGAAGGAGTTGGCTGGAAAGTTCGAATACTGGTGGAAATACCTCACCATGTCTGAAATTGATTTGAAAGGAAAAGCTTTATTCTTATCAAAACAATATCCTGGTGACCTTCATGATGAGGATTTTTTGACAGAAATGCAGCATTTACCTTCAAAACATGAGGCAAAGTTTTGGAAATGCACAGTTAAAACCACTGGATCGGTTGAACATATTAACAGAATACAGACTTGGTGACCTGTTTCCAAATGTTTGTGTCAGTTTATGAATTCTTTTAACAGTTCCAGCAACAGTAGCTTCTGCAGAGAGATCATTTAGCAAACTCAGACTGATTAAGAATTTTTTTAAAGGTCTACAATGTGGATTTAGCCAGGCCAGTAGTGAATCAAATATTGCCAGAACAATTCATTTTGATGCTGTCATTAGAAAAATTTTTCACAAAAAAAGGCAAGGAAAGCTAATTTTAAGTAAATACAAGGCCTTAAAAATAAACTTTTTTGACCTTATGGTTAAAACCATTGTGGATTTTTTTAAAAAAGATGGCTAATGGAGCAGGAAAGGGCCTCTGAAATTGTTTTTTGCACCACCTCATAAAATACCAGTCAGGAAAGATCAAAATTAGGGTGTGTGTGTGAAATGTGTCAGAACTCTGTATTAATCTAAAAGGCTTCAGCCCCAAATGGTGGTTTCTACAAAAATAGAGGCAGAAGGGAAAGGTTATAAAATACCCGGACAAGAGGAAGAAGTGCCATTTGCCATGAAGGATTAAGCAGTCTCAATTTTACTACAAGCCATTTCACACCTGGACTTCAAGTAACCCTGAGCACATGGTACTGGACTCAGCAGGCAGTGACCTGATACTAAATGACCTAGTACTAAAACCGAGGTCATGTATGAATTCTGAATGCTTGCAGCTTCAAGACTTAAATGGGCTACCCTTCTTCACCATTGTTAGGGGTATGTCAGAGTTTAGGTCAGCAGGGAGGGGCTGTGGCTCATTATCAGAGCATCTGCTTGGCATGCAGAAGGCCCCAGGTTCAATTCCTAACAACTCCAGTAAGGATCAGGTTGTAGGTGATATGAAGGACCCCAGCCTTCACTCTGAGTAGACAATACTGATTTTGATGGACGGATGGACTGATTCAGTATAAGGAAGCTTTATGCATTCATATGACTGCATGTTATATCATCTTTTCTTTTATTCCTTGCTCAGTCAGTTGTGTTTGCAAACTGTCATTTTTATTTATTATTTTATTTATACTTCCTATATTGAACTCCTTTTCCTTTTGAATGAAATCAGTATAATTTATGTAAGCCACATTAAGGCCTGTTCAGTCAGCCATACCCAGAGAGAGGAAGGGAGGCCCTGCAGTTGATTCTCGCTCCCTTAGTGTCAGTGTGCTGGGTCTTCTCAGTAACAGAAGGAGACACAAAGGGCTGAACTGTTCCATGAAGCAGTAAAGCGGCAGACAGTGCTAGACCTCAGGTGCTAGATCTCAGGTGGTTTGTGCCTCATTAATTGACTAGCTGGTGGCAGTACCAAGAGAGAAAAAATCAGGAGCAGGGAAAGGGAAGCCTGGCTGGGCTGGAGACCCAGGGTGGCTGCATAACTTTCTCCCTCCCATGTGGGCAAAGATGGGGATCGCAAGTCATGTTTCTTCACAGTTGGTTTGGCAAGTGAACATGAAAATCCATCCTAAGCCCAAGCTGACCCTGGTCCAAAATGACTGAAAAATACTGTGAGAAGGTATCCAGTGGTATCTATTTGTGGTATTTGACCTGCAGTGGTTTCTCCAAACATCCAAATCATTACTTGATGACCTAGTAATGCACATGTGGCCCTGTCTCCCTCCAAAGGGGAAGTCTTATTACAGAATACCGTGACTCCATGGAGTGGCCACTACAGCAAACGAATGTGTTATTGGTGGTACCGTGGTAGTGGAAAGTGCAGTCAAGTTGCAACTAATTTTTGGCGACCCAGGGTTTCCAAGGCAAGAGACGTTCAGAGGTGGTTTGCCATTGCCTGCCCCCCCCTGGACTTCCTGGGTGGTCTCCCATCCAAGTACTATTCAGGGCAGACACTGCTTGTCACCGTCAACAGCAAGCAGGTCCAAACACACGCTCCTGGAAAGGCTATGTTTTATTAGAATACTAGTCTGTTGCCAAGTGGTACAGGTACATTGTCACGAATAACGATGGCTGCAAGGGGCTTCATACATATACTATGATGCTGCATCTAGCTAAGCAAATGCAATCCAAGCGTGCACGTGGGAATCCTCCCGGCGGGATATTACATCATGAACGGGAGACTCAGCCCAATCCCATGAGAGCAGAAATATTCACACTCGTAGTGAAATTCAAGCCCTCCCCTCCCTTGAAGGTTATACTGATAGCCCCGTCTGGCTGAGCCAGTTTGCAAGGGGGGGGGGGAGAGCGCCTCCCTTATGTTACCCATGGTAGCCAAGCAAAGCAAGCATGTGCGGTTGCGCAAAGGCAGGAATGAAGGTAAACAAAGAAAGCATGGCAGCTAGCTGACACTGCTGAGCTTCTGAGATCTGGTAAGATCCAACCAGCCTAGGCCATCCTCAGCAGGGCAGAAGAATATTATTACTTCCAAAAGTTTTGGTCTGGTATCCCTTTATTGGTGCAAATGGTAAGGGCAAAGGAAGCAGCACGAAAGACTCTTGATACTCATTTCCTTGTATGGAGTTAAAGTCCCACTGATGGCGTGGAACCAGACTTCATTAGGATGAAGGAAAAAAGCTTTCAAAGTGAATTTCAAAAAGCAATAATGTCTAGGCAAGCGGGGTTTCCTAAAAACAATGTGTGCTTTTTATAAGTTATTAATTGGCATACAGCATAAGCCCCACTGAGCAGAATTCTTAGAGGACCTGCTCAGGATAGTTGTCGCAGCTATGTGTGGACAGGTGTGCTAATACATTGTATGTGGGCATGAATGGACTTACCTGCAAGATTTACCAGTTGGATCTCCCCAAATGATCACAGTAATTGCACTGCGCTTGTGTCCACATCTAAGTCTATTGCCTATAAGGTTGTGCAGGGTCAATCCTGCAACGGGTGGTGGTGGAAAGGGCCCTCAAGTCACAGCCAACGTATGGTGACCCCCCAGAGATTTCCAAGGCAACAGACATTCAGAGGTGGTTTGCCATGGCCTGCCTCTGCATAGCAACCCTGGGCTTCCCTGGCGGTCTCCCGTGCTCAGCTTCTGAGGTCTGATGAGATCAGGCTAGCCTGGGCCATCCAGATCAGGAAGAATCTGCAATAGAATCCTGCAGTTGGCAGAATTAATTATAAGATAACGGGGAGGAAAAAGCAAGTCGTAGTCATCAAGAGGGGAGCGCAAAAGTTGGCTTGAAACTCAACATCAAAAAAACAAAGATCATGCCATCCGGCCCCATCACTCCTTGGCAAATAGGAGGGGAAGTCATGGAAGCGGTGACAGAATTCACGTTCCTGGGATCCAAGATCGCTCCCGACGGTGACTGCAGTCATGAAATAAAAGATGCCTGCTCCTGGGGAGGAAAGCGATGGCAAACCTTGACAGCATAATGAAAAGTAGAGACATCACCCTGCCAACCAAAGTCTGTATGGTCAAAGCAATGGTATTCCCAGTAGTAATGTATGGCTGCGAGAGTTGGACCATAAGGAAGGCTGAACACTGAAGAATAGATGCTTTCGAATTATGGTGCTGGAGAAGACTCTTGAGAGTCCCTTGGACTGCAAGGAGTTCAAATCAGTCAATCCTAAAGGAAATCAACCCTGACTGTTCCCTGGAAGGACAGATACTGAAGCTGAAGCTCAAATACTTTGGCCACCAAATGAGAAGGGAGCACTCTCTGGAGAAGACCCTGACACTGGGAAAGACTGAAAGTCAAAGAAGAAGAGGACAGCAAAGGATGAGATGGCTAGACAGTGTTATCGAGGCAACGAACATGAAGTTAAGCAAACTTCGGAGCATGACAGAAGACAGAAGGGCCTGGCATGATGTGGCCCATGGGGTCATGAAGAGTTGGACTCAAACAACAACAGTAATCAAGGCTAGATGCCTTCAGTGCAGAGATCCAAATAATGCAGGTTTTTTTAAAAAAAAAAACACATCAAATTATTCAGAAATAAACCTGAATATTTAGTGTGTGGTAGAAAATAATTTTAACTATATCTTTGGAAGTGATCCTCAAGAGAGTATTTTGAACCATTGTTATGCAACCAATGGCACTCTGCTGTCAGCTTACAACTTAAAAAGGAGTGATGCATCAAAGTTCAACTAATTCTCCAGGCCAAGTTTCACGAGGCTGAGCAGAGCCAGAAATAAGTAATTCAGCCTTGGCAGAATTTCTCAGTAAACAGTTTTGCCTTGGCCCCCTGAGTGACATTTTGGAGAGAGTAATGAACAACTGAAACTTCTCTTATTGAAGAGGGAAAGGAGAAAGAAAGAAAGAAAGAAAGTTTATATTTCCAGCATCATCCTGGCATGTTAAATTGTGTGCATTTCAGTCTTATGTTCAGTATATACAGACTTAGGGTGGTTCCACACCTGGGGGCATTCTTTGCAATGATTTTCTTGCAGCCCCGGAATTAGTTGCATGCAGAATTATAAGGAAGGATCCGCATGACACCGGATGTTGTGCTTCTAAAGTCATTTAGCTCCTGAATTTTTCCATCTGCACAGGCAGCTCCGTGCCATTAGGTTCAT
>NW_015160935.1:16269-36700 GCF_001447785.1 Gekko japonicus
TACTGCTTATGGGTGTCCGGGGAGGTACACCGTTGTAATTTTTTTAAAAATTGAACTGATGAGTGCTATTATGTCATTTCACTAGAAATATTGCCTAATGGTAGAAATAGAAATGGCACCAATTCACCAATGGTGTAATAGGACACATGTGTGTGTGTGTGCATGCACGTAAAAAATGCTGAGTGTAGTGGCCAGTGGGCAGTTCAGAGGTTGACAAGTGGAACTGTTTTCTAGCACATACCAAAACTAATGTCATTTGGAAGAGCAGCGCAAAGGTCATCCACACACAACACAGATTGCACTTCTGTTCTGTACAAAAGCAAAAAAATATTGCAAGCAATCCTATGCAGAGGTATTCTGGTCTGAGTCTACAGAAATCAGTGGACTTAAACTGCAGTAACTCTGGATAGGATTACACTGTAAATGAACGACTTACAGTACTGTGCTACATTTGCCTTGCGTGGCACAATAGAGTACTTTAGCATTCATTTCTTATTTATGGTCTCTGCGCATCACACCGATAGGCTTTGTACCTGTGCAGAGCACAAGTTTGGAAATGTCTAGAGCTACAAAACAGGCACAGAAATTCTGATTTTACTGGCCTCCCTCCTTGAGAGGGGTCTGAGCCTGATGTGGTGAGGGAATGTGCCATGTCTCTCTGCATCTTTCTGAATGGATGGCAAGGGGAAAAGGCAGACCTTGGCGCTCCCTTCTGATACTGTTGCTCACATCAGAATTACAGAGCAGGAGTCCCAACCTTCTTGAGTCTGTGGGCACCTTTGGAATTCTGACACAGCGCAGGGCCCAGAATCACAAAATGGCTGCTGCTTAGGGTTGCCAACTCCTGGTTGGGATTGGGAAATACCTGGAGATTTGGGGGTGGATCCTGGGGAGGGCAGGATTTGGTAAAGGGAGGAACCTCGGACGGGTGTAATGCCCATAGAGTGCCCCCTCCAGAGCAGCCATTTTCACCAGGGAACAAATCTCCATTGTCTGGAGACCATTTGTAATCCCAGGAGATCTCTAGCCTCTACCTGGAGGTTGGCAATCCTACTGCCGCAGGAGGTAGCACCACCCACAAAATGTCAGGGAGCAAGGTTGTATGTAACTTTAATAATAACTCTTTAACATTCCAGGCAGAAGTTTGGCGTAACAGGATGCTCTTTAAAGCCACACAACCAGTCAGGTGCCCTCCTGGCAAACGCCCACTTAGCCCTTCCCACTTCCTCAAAGCACCTGGCAGTTGCCAGGTAAGGTGTCGGCGGGTGCTGAGGTGCCCCGGGCACCACATTGGGGACCCCACTGGCCATCACTGCTTCCCATCACTGGAGCCTGCCCATTGCTCAAAACGACCGTTGACCTGTGATGGCGCTTCCGTACAGAACGTGCTTGAAAAGCATGCCATCCTGACAGCAGTGCCAGCAAAACTGGCAGATGGTGGATTAGGCTGGTGTTAATATCGTCATGGTGGAAAGCCAGTGTGGTATTGTGGTTAAGAATGCCAGACTACTATCTGGGAGACCCAGGTTTGAATCCCCACTCGTACCATGGAAGCTGGCTGGGTGACCTTGGGCCAGCCACATTCTCTCGGCCTAACCTACCTCACAGGGTCGTTTTGATAAAATGTAGGGGGGGAAATGATGTAAGCCCCTTGAGTCCCCACTGTGGAGACAGGCAGAGTATAGATGAATTAATTTTTTAAAAAATGTAAAAGTTACTTGTCAGTCTGGGGACATTTTCTAACCAGACTTTGGCATCCACGTGCTCTAGAGTTGTAAAGGGACACTACCCACATGGACTCTTGTAATGCAAGCGCAGAAAAGTCTGAGAACAACGATCAATCGACTGGCTGTGATCCCCCCCCCCCACTCCACTGTACCTAGCAGCACCTCCAGCATTTCAGAAATGGCAGCTGTCAGGGGAAACTTCAGGTCAGTCGCAGTGCAAAGTCCTTCAGTAATGGAAAGAAAACACTGATAATTTGGAGCAGCCCAAGTTTCTTGATGGTATCAAAAGAAAGGTGCTGGCAACGGCTGCCTCTGAGACCAGCAAAAGAGAAACAGGCCAAGTTTTCTGGAGCCCGGGCCTTGTTAAAACGCGCAAGACGGACATTTCCTGGCACCCCGAACGTCACTGTCCTGCCAGGTTCTTCTGACGCCGTTTCAGATCCATAACAAAGGCCCTTGATGACCCCCACAAGCCCTGAGCAGAAAATACGGCAGGAAGAAATGCCCAGGCGGCCGTCCTGGCGGGCTGGGAGCCTCTTGGCGCTTGTCCTTAAGAGGGCAAAATTGGACAGTGGGTGAGATGCCACGGGCTTTCTCTGCATGCCAAGATTAAAAACCAGTGTTCTGAGGTTTTACAATTAATATTCAGGACTCTGGAGTCAGGCATCTGTTTTATTTATGAGTACTCCTAGCACACCGTGTGTGTGTGTGTTATGCTTTAACCTACTGATGGTGCCAGTTGTTTCCCAGAACTCCTTTGCAACGCAATCCTAACCAGGGGTACAGTACAAAAAAAAATTGTTTCTGAGTCATGAACTCCTCAAAGTCCTCCAACATCTCCTGTCTGTTTCCACGGTCTCTTTCCAACCCTAAAGAGCAAGAGTCCAGGAGCACCTGCAAGACTCAACAAAACGTGTGGCACGGGAGGAGCTTCGTATCTGAAGCAGTGAGCCGTGACTCACGAAGGGCTCCTCCCCTGCCACACGTTTTGTTGCGTCTTCAAGGGGCTCCCAGACTCTTGCTCTTGTCTACCGCTACGGACAGACTAACGTGGCGACCCGTCTTGACCTATCTTCCAGCTCAGTGTTGCTTCGAGTTCCAGCTCAGGCTGCCTGGAGTTCTCCCAGAATGACAACTGATCTCCAGACGGAAGAGATGGCTTCCCCCTGCCTTTGGTGGTGGTGGAAAGTGCCAGAAATTTGCAGGCAGCTTATGGCAACCCTGTGTGGTTTTTGAGGCAAGAGACCTTCAGAGGTGGCTCGCCATTGCCTGCCTTTGTGTAGAAATCCTGGACTTCCTTGGTGGTCCCCTATCCAAGTGTTATACTTGGGCAATCCTGCTTAGCTTCCAAAATCAGACGGGCTAGCCCGGGCCATCCAGGTCGGGGCGCTCCTGCCTCACCATCAGAAAAGCTTGCCAACTTACTTACAACCAGCAGCGTGGCTGCGCTAGGCCAGGACCTCCTGGATGCTGTTCAACCAGTAGTGTTCAGATAGGGTCAGGTCTTGGCTCCCAGGAACCAATCAGCGCATTTTTGGCCAGCGCTGTGAGGTGATCCAGGTGCTGGTTGGCTGTGGAGATGAGGGTCGCCAACCTGCAGGTGGGACCTGGAGTTCTCCTGGGATTACACCTGGTCTTCAGGCTCTGTCCCCCAAATCTCCAGAAATTTCCCCACCCAGAGTTTGAAAACCAAGTGGAGACTCTGTCAGCTCCCACCCTTTGAAAGAGGGGGAAACTGATTCCGTCCCCCCCCCCCCAGATGGAGAATCCCTTGCCCCCATTCCGAGAATGCCATTTTCACATTAGCCAGGTGGGTGTGAAGAGGACCTCACTGAGCCAGTTTGGTGTAGGGGTTAAGTGCACGGATTCTAATCTGAGATAACCAGGTTTGATTCCCCACTCCTCCACTCGAAGCTGCTGGATGACCTTGGGTCAGTCACAAGTTCTTTCAGAGCTGTTCTCTCAAGGACCATTCTCTCAGCCCCACCTACCTCACAGGGTGTCTGTTGTGGGGAGGGGAAGGAGTTTGTAAGCCGCTCTGAGACTCCGAATGAAGGGCAGGGTATAAATCCAATCTCCTCCTCCTTCTCCTCCTCCTCCTTCTACAAAGGACTCAGTGTGCCCCTGGAGAAGCCTTGCGGACCCCCCCCCTCCCCTGGGGTCCCTAGACACCAGTATGATAAATGCCCCAGAGAGCCTTCAGTAAGCCACTGCCTCTCAGCCTCAACCCTGCCTGTGCTCTATGGGGATTCTACTGCTGACCTACCTTATAGGGCTGGTGTAAGGACTACTCAGGAGATGGGTTGGATCCAGCCAGCACGGTCATGATCCCCAGCACGGTCTTCTTTGGTAGTCAAAGGAAATCTCTCTTTTAGGGTAGCCAGCCTCCAGAATGAGGCCAGGAGATCTTCTGGAACGACAACTGATCTCCAGCCTACAGAGATCAGTTCCCTGGAGAGAAAATGGCACCTTTGGAGGGTGGACTCTTTGGTATTATACCCTGCAGAGGTCTCTCTCCTCCCCAAACCCAGCCCTTTCCAGGTTCCACCCCCAAATCTCCAGGAATTTCCCACCCAAAGTTGGGAACCCTATGCCTCCTTCCATTTTCACCCTCAGAAAAGATTTGTTGTTGTTCAGTCGCACAGTCGAGTCCGACTCTTCGCGACCCCATGGACCAGATCCCGCCAGGCCCTCCTGTCTTCCGCCGTCCTCTGAAGTTGGCTCAGTTTCATGTTCGTTGCATCTGTGACACTGTCTAACCATCTCATCCTTTGCCGTCCCCGTCTTCTTTGACCTTCAATCTTTCCAAGCATCAGGGTCTTCTTCTCCAGTGAGGGCTCCCTTCTCATTGGGTGGCCAAAGTATTTGAGCTTCAGCTTCAGTATCTGGCCTTCCAGGGAACAGTCAGGGTTGATTTCTTTTAGGATTGACTGATTTGATCTTCTTGCAGTCCAAGGAAAAGATGGTTGGTTCCAAACCAATGAGTGTAAAATGACTGTTTTAGATCACTCTTGCTATTGTTATTCTTACTTAAAATAATCTTAAATCATAATCTTCTTCAAACTACAGGCTGAGAGCAGCAACATGCAAATCACTGGCTGTTCCATTACCACTAATCTCTGGCCCTGCTTGTGGGTTTCCTTTGGAGCGGTTGCCGGTGGTTAATTCAGGATAATGCGAACAGTGACCTCTGCTGCACACTCCTAAAATGACAGTGCAATGCAGACCAACATTACAGATTTCTGTCTTCATTGGAAACCTCCGACACATACTCTAGGTGCACCTAATGAAGGGCGTGCTGGCTCGCAAAAGTTCATGCTGGAATAAATGTTGCTAGCCACTGTTACCCAAACCTCTGTGCACGTGCAGGTCCCATAAAGAGCAAAAGTGTCCCTCTGCTGGCATGGTGCAGACATGTGTTCCAAATGGAACTGCACCATAGATCTGTGCCCCTGTATCGATCCATGGTGCGGCCTCATTGGAAGTAATCTTGTGAATAAATACATTTTTCCCCTTGGAGGTTTGAAGCGAGCAAAACCTTAACTCTTGAGTTTTAAAAGTTTTTTTCTCTCTCTCTTTCTGGACAGAGGACAGGAAGGAAGGGGATAAATCAGTTTAATTGCTTCCCAGACTTACCTCAGCCCACCTTCATGCAAATGCTAATAGATCTACACAATGGGATGGTCAAGCTCCCCCCCCCAAGCAGGGAACAGAGATTTGGAGCTGTTAAATACTAGTGACACTTAAGGAAGGAAATTCTGGAGACTTCAGGAAAAGCGTCTCTGACCTGGCCTAGCCTGGACAGTGGGTGGGTGGGGGGAAAGGTGATAAAACTCAGGGCAGCAAGGAGGAAGTTCTCTTTTTTGTACTGAGTCCATCCTCTTAACTGAGGTCTGGAGGAGGCAGCCATTAACCATGTACTGTCCTGGAGAGCTGGAGAAAGCTTCAAGGTGATGGTAACTCTGTAGAGATCTGTAACTTCCTAAACTAAGGAGCCTGTCCTATATTTTAACATCTGATAGGGCATGTATAAAGAGAGGGACAAGGGAATTGCATTTTACCCATTTCTTTTCAATCTTTTGTTCAATCTGCTGCTGTGCTAAATGTATCCTTGTGAACCTTTTTTAAAAATAAATACTTTATAAACTTTTGATTCTGGTAGTGGTTCTCTTTTCCACATAGACCTCCACTGTCTTGGACACACTATTTTAAAAGGAGCACCAGGGGGAAGGCAGACAGTGGGCAAGTGTCTATTCCTCCAGGCGTGCACAAGGCAGTAAACCATCCCCGTGGTGACCAGGCACTGGGCAGTGGGAGACACAGAGGCAAGGCCTCAGATCTTGGAAGGGAAGCTGAGAGTCCTGACCCTCCCAGTAGGCAATTCCTTACATAGGTCAGGTGGTGACAGTGGTTACCAGAGAGAGAGAGAGAAAGGCCTCTCCAGGTTGGAGGGCAGATTGGAACAGGGCCTGTAGGCTGGAGTGGGTCCGTTCCAACACAGATGTGTACATTTCTGGTCACCATATCTCAAAAAAAGACATTGCAGAGCTGGAAAAGTACAGAAGAGGGCAACCAAGATGATGAGGGGGTTGGAGCACCATCCCTAGGAGGAAAGGTTGAATAGTCGGGGACTTTTCGGCTGAGAAAAGAGATGACTGGGGGGGAGGGAACACATGATAGAGGTTTATAAAATTATGCATGGGGTGGAGAGAGTTGACCAAAAGAAATTTTTCTGCCTCTCCTAAAATACTAGAACTCAAGGGCATCCACTGCTGGGTAGTAGGTCCAGGACAGAGAAAAGGGAATACTACTTTACACGGAGAGTGATTAAAATGTGGAATTCTCCACCAGAGGATGTAGTAATGGCCACAGGACTAAACGGATTTCAAAGGGGATTGGATAGATTCATGGAGGATATGTCTATCAATGGCCAGTTTTCCCTCTAAGCTGAGTTAGCGCGAGCTAGCTCACAGTTTTTTAGCCTCCAGCTCACACAGTTTTTTGTCTAAGCTCAGGAAGGACAGCTCCAGAGCAGACTAATTTATGCAGTAGCCAAATCGCTCACTCACAACTGTAATGCCAGTAGCTCACAAAGTAGAATTTTTGCTCACAAGAATCCAGAGCTTAGAGGGAGGATTGTCAATGGCTACAAGTCATGGTGACTGAGGGGAACCTCCACATTCAGAGGCACTAATCCTCTGAATTCCAAAATCAAGAGGCAACATCAGGGGAAGGCCTCTGCCTCTATGTCCTGTTGCTGGCCTTCCAGAAGAACTGGTTGGCCACCGTGCGAGACAGGATGGTGGACTAGATGGGTCACTGGTCTGATCCAACAGAGCTCATCTTATGTTATGTGTTTTGCAGGCTATTAAATATAGAAATCTTTAACTCTATGTATACTAGGGTTGCCAGATTGTTCCTCGTTGCTGGCGGGGGTTTTTGTGGGGTACTCCTGGAGGGGAGGGGACATCCCCAATGTGATGACGTCTCACAGAAGTGATGTCATCACGTTGGGGACTAGCTCCCCACACGCCTGAACTCCGAGTAGCGAATTCGCTGCTGGAGTTCGGGCACCCCCCCTTCTTGCAAACAGCATTTAAAGGGACACTTTAAATGTTGTCTGCGAGAAGTGGGGGAGGCACGTGCGCCTGAACTCCAGCAGCAAATTCACAACTTGAAGTTCAAGCATGTAGCTGGTGGCCACTCCTCTCACCCTCCCTCCTGCAAGATTTAAAGGGCCCTCCAGCTGACCAGCAGGCCACCTGCTCCCACCAATCAGCTGGAGGGCCCTTTAAATCTCTCAGGAAGGGAGGGAGAGGGATGGCCGCATGATGGTCGCTCTTGGGGGTGGGGCTTGGGGCGGGGCTTCCCCTGCCAGCTCACTGGCCGCCGGCGGGCAGGGGTCATTGAAATCGGGAGATCCCCTGCTCCCACCTGGGGACTGAAGCAACCTGAGCTGCAGTGTAAGGAGAGTCTAGTAACAAATAAATATACACTGCAAAAACCTTTTAACAAACTAATGTGTTCTATTTATGGTCATCATTTAGTAAAGTGCACAGTGTAACATTATTTCATCCTAGTCAGGTATAAATATTCATTAAATATTCATTGTGCAGCTAACATTCATGGACGGAGTACTCCTGTCATTCTCCATCCATGAATGTTAGCTGCACAGTGTGTCTTTTGTAGGACCGGCAAAAAGCATCCATACAACTCTTCAGAAGGCTGTCCCCCTTTTTGGAAGACTTCATGCAAGGAGAAGCAGGTTTATAATTCTAGAAACTCCCGTTGGGGCTTGACTTTTAAAACACTGATGCAAAATTGTCTGGTAGTTAGCAATCAAGTATGTACTGAATGTTATTGCTTATTGAATGTAATGAATATTTATACCTGACTAGGATGAAATAATGATACACTATGCACTTTACTAAATGATGACCATAAATAGAACACATTAGTTTGTTAAAAGGTTTTTGCAGTGTATATTTATTTGTTACTAGACCCACCTGGGGACTGGCATCCCTGATGTATACCAAGGTTGAGATTGCAACCAACAATGAGGGGAATAAGCTTTTAAAAATAAAAAAGAGGTTTGTGTTTACTTAACAGAAAAGAAAATGAGCAGGGTAAAACAGTCGTTTTCAAAATGGAAAAACAAAAGTGTTAGTAATATAGTTGAAGCCTTTTCCCTAACAAGCTACCTGCCAACAGGGGAAGACTAAAAGGGGGGGGGAGACCTAACTATACAGCGCTCAACAGCCCTTAACCAAGGCCCGGAGATGGGGCTAGTTTGAAAAGAAAGTCTTTGTCAGCACTGTGGAGGGGAGTTTTCATTCTTTGCAATACAGTATCAAAAATATTCTTGAGGGGAAATTGAGGGGTCAGATACCATTAGTATCAATGGCTGGGTAGCTGGAGTCAGGGCAGAGACCTTCCTGCCAACCGTTAAGATAAGGAGGAAATAGCTGGGGGATCACTGGTCCATGGCCTTTTGTTTTGGACATTTGGGTGGCTGGATTAGATCCAGTTACGGGGAGGAGGCTCCAGGGTCCTAGGGGTGTGTGTGTGTGTGTGGAAATGGCCCTCTAGTTGACTCCCAGCCAGACATGGGAGGAGCTGCCTTCCCATTCCTTCCTGCCCTCAGTGTGACTCACTCTGATTTTAATATCAGTTTGCGGCAGGCTCCCTCTTTCATTGCTAGGCCCATGATCAGATGTGCAAGGGACCATGGATCAAAAATGGGGGTCCCCAAGAGGGGGTCCTGGGGGCATGACCGCACTGGACTCCTGGCTTATATCTCACAAGAAGAAGGAGGAGAAGGGGAGTTGTTTTTATACCCCACTTTTCTCTACCGTGATGAGTCTCAAAGCAATTTACAATCTCCTTCCCTTCCTCTCCCCACATCAGGCACCTTGGGAGGCAGGTGGGGCTGAGAGAGTTCTGAGAGAACTGGGGCTAGAGATGGGCATGAACCATGAAGCAAAATTCGTCACTGTTGTGAGATTTTGGAGGTGTGGGTGTGTGTCTGCACATTGTCTGTGAAAGCGTGCTTACCCATGTCACCCACACTCCCCACTCAGTTTGTGTGTGTTTCCTGTGTGTCGCCCCTTACCAAAGGCAGAAGTGCAAGCTTGGAATTCACTAGTCTCTTCTTAAAATAAAACTTATCTTTATTATAGCAAAACATTCAGAGTCCTAGTTCCTAAACATACACACAGAAAAATAAACATGCAAAACAAAGTTTTCCCCACCCCATGCAAGCGCGTCGAGAGGCCTCTCTATGGCTGTCTCCTTTGGAGTCAGCTAAACTCTGTTGTAAAACCACCCCATATTTATACCAGAGATCAAAGAAGGAGTTCTTTTGATGACTATATCAGGTGTTAATTAGCATCTGGAGGTGGAAATTGCCTATCTGAAAATTATTTCCTAGAAGTTGAGATTACAGGAAATTTTGTTTTCCTTCCTTGGTTGCACACAACAAGAGTTCACATTCCAAAAGGATCAATACAGTGTCTTCCAGGTGTTCCCCAATCAGGGAAATAAACTGTGCTTTGATGTTTATCAGAGAGATGAAAGCAGGGTGTGTGTGTGAACCCTCTGTATTTCAGGAAATTAGCTTGTCTTGCCAGCTGGTCAAATGACCACACATCGTATTGTCTAGGAAATTGGGGTTATTGGCAAGTTTCACATCTGTGGAGTTTCCCTGGGAATTGAATATGTTACCTCCTCAGTGAAAGAAAGGTCAAGCCTGTTTTTTTTTTTCTTCTAGCAAGGGCAGAGCCAGATATTGTATATGGATTTCATACTTATTTGGTTCATTTTAAACCCAAACACTTCTATATTTCTGAAAATTCTTACCACAGTCACGACAGTCCTTGTTTCACAGTCACGACAGTGTTTCACAGTCTCATGTGCCTCGTATGATGATGATGATGATGATGATGATGATGATGATGATGATGAAATGGAGGAAGGAGGACACCATCTAGATCGGGTTGCCAAGTCCTTCGGAGTCTTCAGCAGGGGGCATTCCAGGGAGGTGGGCAAGAACAGCCCCAATGTGCTAACATCTCACATCACGTTGGAGACCAGTGCTCGTGCTCCAAGCCGCAAATTTGTGGGACTGAGACGCGAATCTCCCCCCACCCCCCAGTTCTCCCCAAGGCATTTAAAGGGTCCCTTAATGCTCCCCAAACCAGGGAACCCCCACTGGGACCTGGGGGATGGCAACCCTACACCTAGACAGGGGTTGCCAATGTGGTGCCTCTGGGCGCCACACTGCCTGCTGACACCTTTCCTGGTGCCTGCCAAGTGTTTTTAAGGAAGTGGTTGGGGCTAGATAGGTGGGTCTTTTGCCCAGCGAGGCTTCTGATTTAGTGGGGATCTGACTGGCTGGGCAGATTTTTTAACATGTCAGTTTGGCAGCAGCTGCCCCCACAGCCTGACAATCTGCACTGTGTGACTGAAGTCAGGCCGTGGCAGCCATTTTGTGCGGCAGTCATTTGATCGTTGACAAGTAACTTTTACATAAATTCCATGAGCTCCCCCCAAAACTTCGAGACAAATTGGAGCCCCCTGTCCATTATTATTTTGGTAGGCAGCGTGTGGAGCCTGAAAACGTGTTTGAGGAATGCTTTGGCCAACGTCTGTGCCGTTGGCACACTGGGGTATGGAATGAAATTAGCTTGTTTGGAGAATAAATCCACGACTACCCAAATTACTGTCATGGATTTGCTAGGAGGTAAATCTGTGATGAAATCCATGGAAATCACCTCCCACGGTCTATTTGGAATTGGCAATGGTTTCAGTAATCCAGAGGGGTTCCCCTTACGTGGTTTACACATGATGCAAGTTTGGCAGGAGTGTACATACAGAGATAAATCCTTGCGCATGTGCGGCCACCAGAATTGGTGTTGTAGAAGGTGTAGTGATTTCACAAAACCTGTGTGGCCAGCCGGCTTAGATCCATGCACCAGTCCCATTACCTCCCCCCGCAACAGTTTTGGAACAAAAAGTTTTGTGCCCTTATACCAGCACCCGTTTTCCCCAAGCACCAAATCCCCCGCCACCTCCACTTCCTGTTTGTCCAGCTCCGAAAAGGCAGCGGTGAACTTGACTTCCCATCCCCCAGGAGGGGGGGGGTAAAGGGGAGGTACGTTTAGCCTGCCCCCGTGTCGTCACCACTCTGCCCAATTGAAAAGGCGTGAACATGGACTCTAGTACCTCCTCGCGTCGGCTTTCATGCTGCGGGAGGTGAGACAAGGCATCCACCAGCGAGTTTGATTTGCCTGGGAAATGGTGCAGGGTGAATTGAAACTTAGAGAAAAAATCAGCCCACCGGAGCTGTTTGGCATTTAGGTTCCGGGGGGTGCAAAGCACTTAGAGATTCTTGTGATCTGTCCACACCTCAAACGGCCCCCTCACCACCTCCAACCAATGTCTCCACGTGGAGAGAGCTAGCCGGATGGCCCCTGCCTCCCTGTCCCAGACCGACCAATTGCGTTCGGTGTCGGTGAATTTGCGGGACACATAGCCTAGGGGATCACACTGCCCATAGCTACGTCCGAGGCGTCCGTTTGCACCACAAACTTTTTAGTTTCGTCTCGGTGCGCCAGAATGGGTTCGGTGGTAAAAAGGGTTTCAGTTTATCGAACGCCTCTTGGCATTTAGGGGTCCACAGCAGCTTAGCCCCCAGCTTAGCAGCCTCTGGTCCCTTCCCCTTTGTTTTCAGTAAGTCAGTAAGGGGCAAGCTCACCTGAGCAAAGTTCGGCAGAAAATGTATGTGGAGATTTGCGGACCCTAAGAAACTTTGAAGTTGCCAGCGAGTTCTGGGGGCCTCCCACCCCAAAACGTCCTTTGCTTTTCTACGGTCCATTTCTATGCCACGGGGGAAGATGTGATAACCCAGAAAGTCAATTTCCGTTTTATGGAACTCGCATTTTGACAGTTTGGCAAAACAGTTTGGCAAAACGTTTGTCCTTGTGCAACTTTTTGAGCACCACTCTCACCAACTGCACATGAGAGGTCTTGTCGGGGGAGTACAGTAAAATGTCATCGAAGTAGACCAGCACCCCCTTAAATAAGTGCTTATGCAATACCTCATGTATTAAATTCATGAAGACTCCCGGACCCCCCTGGAGACCAAATGGCATCACCAGGTATTCGAACTGGCTCAAAGGGGTATTGAAAGCGGTCTTAAATTCATCCCCTTCCCTTATGCGCACCCAAAAGTAAGCGTCACACAAATCAAACTTGGAAAAGATCTTTCCCTTAGCTACTTCAGCCAAGAGATCTTTGATTAACGGCATACGGTAAGCATTTGTAGAGGAGACAGCATTCAACCCCCGTAGTCAGTGCACAGCCACAAACCCCCATCCTTCTTTTTCCGGAATAGAACAGGGGCTGCATACGGGGAAGAAGCTGGCCGGATAAAACCTCTAGCCAAGTTTTTATCAATAAATTTCTGCAACTTCCCCTTCTCCCAGGGGCTCATGGCATAGAGCTTTCCCTTGGGCATTTTATGCCCCGGCAGTAGCTTGATTGTACAGTCAGAGTTGCGGTGGGGGTGAAGCTCGTCAGCTTCTTCTTCGCCAAATACTTAAGCTAGATCTCTATACTCCCAAGGAATTTTGGCAAGTTCTTCAGTAGCTAAACTCGCTTGAACATGGTCATTGCCAGGAGCCACACCCCACTTCGGGTTCCAGAGATGGCCTTGGCATCCGGGGGAGGTGAACTTTATAATCCTGTCACCCCACAAAATATAGGGATCATGCCCGTGGAGCCATGGGTTTCCCAGTATCAGGGGGAATCTGGCCCCCGGGGACACAATAAAAGTCCGTCCCTCCCAATGGTCCCCTGCCCCCATGTGTAACGGTACAGTCTCATATTTACAGGGCTCTTTCATTGGGGACCCGTCCATTTGGGTGAAGACTAAAGGCTTGGCTAACCGGACCATGTCCGCGTCCAAGCCTCTGACCAAGGAGGGGTTGATTAAATCTCGCCCGCACCCTGAATTGATGAAGTCCAGGACCCTAATATGCGTACCTATAGTGGGGTTCATAATAGTCAGTCACGAAAAAGAGGGGTGGGTAGTTGCTCACCACTTTAGGTGCCTCTGTCGTTGGGTCCTGCTGCTCAGCACCACTTACAGCAGGACCTGGCCTTTTCCCGCCGGTTCCATCTCCCCCTCCCTGCTCGACTCATTTTCCAACACATCCACCTCGGCTTGCAGGGTGCGGGGGGTTCTGACTTTTGCCATTCCTTTTCAGAGAAGCAAGTCACTCCGGCACTTGTCACCTTCTTTCCCCGTCGCTCCTCTGCCCTCTCCCAAGGGACAGTTAGCTGCGAAATAGCTGTGCTCCCCACATCTTAGCTCCTCGGCGAAACTCAGTTGACAACTTGCCTTGTTTGAAAGTGCGGAGGAACGCCTCCGCCTTTTCGCCCGCCATGTGGTCTTCAAACCGGGCTCGTAGCGCCCACATAAAAGCATCGACGCTCTCCAAATCCACTGCCTCTAGGTTGTGGAGCCCCACATACCAGCTAGTCGCTGCACCCTGCAGGTGGGAAGCGATGAAATCCACTTGATTCTCGTCGGGAAATAGATGAGCCCAGCGCTCGACAAACTTCATCACCCATATGATAACAAAGGAGAGGTTCTCCGAATCGCCATCAAAAGTAACATCAAGTAAGTCCTTGGGTCGTGGCATTGCCGGCTGCACTGGGGGCTGTGGCAGCCCCGGTGGCTGCGGCGGCGGTTGTGGAGGGGGAAAGGTGGCGGTGGAGCCAGTTGCAGGACTGGCTGACCAGGTCCCGGGCCCGGCGCCGGGGGGGGGGATTCTCCGAGGAACTTGTGGGACGGCCAGTTGGGTCTGTACCGCCCGGGCCACTATCCCCGGAAGGTTGTGGAGCAATTGTCCCATATCCCGCATTATAGTGTGACAGTCCAGATCCAAGATATCCAGTCTCCCATCCACGTCCCGTCCTGGACTGACTGACGATCTCAGTGGGAACAGGATGGGTCTACCCGGGGTCATTCCGAAACTCCCTGAGCTGGTCAATTATACTGTCCCGACTCCTACTCCCTGGCATCGACCAGGTAGTTTGCGTGGAGTCGCCCAAATGCCGGCCCAAATCCCTCTCTTTGCGGCGGTAGGTCACTTCCCTTCCCAAATGCACCGGGATGAACGAAACCGCCGACCTAGGGGTGGCTCCTCCATCCATGGATACCGGCCTTCCTGAGCTCGCCGTCGTCACGGGTGCCCCCGTTCCCAAAGTCGATGGAGTGGGAGCTGCCGGTGCTGTTGTGGTTGAGGTTGTCACTGGCACTGCCGTAGTAGTCGGGGTAGGCACCTGTTGACAGATATAAGGGTTCAGTATGTGTGATCATGCCAATCTAATTGACAGGTGTCTGACAGTCTGGAGAACCAGCACAAACCGGTTCTGACTGGAGCTAAGCTGAGCTATCTCACAGTGACTCAGCAGTAAGCTGATTGGCTGGTCAGTGTATATAAGTGTATGTAGTCTGTACATTATATTCCCTTCTTTTTGTATGAGCGTATGGCGGAGCACTTTGATGGAGAGAGTTGTATATATTGGAAATAAATCACTGTACATAGTTAACCACAAGAACTGTGTGAGTGTGGTTTACTGCAGTGTGAACTTTGTTGTTGTTGTTCAGTCGCACAGTCGAGTCCGACTCTTCGCGACCCCATGGACCAGCTCCCGCCAGGCCCTCCGGTCTTCCACCGTCCTCTGAAGTTGGCTCAACTTCATGTTCGTTGCATCGATGACACTGTCTAACCATCTTATCCTTTGCCGTCCCCGTCTTCTTTGACCTTCAATCTTTCCCAGCATCAGGGTCTTTTCCAATGAGTGCTCCCTTCTCATTTGGTGGCCAAAGTATTTGAGCTTCAGTTTCATTATCTGGCCTTCCAGGGAACAGTCAGGGTTGATTTCTTTGAGGATTGACTGATTTGTTCTTCTTGCAGTCCAGGGACTCTCAAGAGTCTTCTCCAGCACCATAGTTCAAAAGAATCTATTCTTCGGCGCTCGGCCTTCCTTATAGTCCAACTCTCGCAGCCATACATGACTACTGGGAATACCATTGCTTTGACCATGCGGACTTTTGTTGGCAGGGTGATGTCTCTACTTTTTATCATGCTGTTTAGGTTCGCCATCGCTTTCCTCCCAAGGAGCAGGCGTCTTTTAATTTCATGGCTGCAGTCACAGTCTGCGGTGATCTGGGATCCCAGGAACGTGAAGTCTGTCACTACTTCCACGACTTCCCCTTCTATTTGCCAAGGAGTGATGGGGCCGGATGCCATGATCTTAGTTTTTTTGATGTTGAGCTTCAAGCCCACTTTTGCGCTCTCCTCTTTTACCCTGAGCAAGAGGCTCTTGAGGTCCTCTTCACTTTCTGCCATCAGAGTGGTATCGTCTGCATATCTGAGGTTGTTGATCTTTTCCCCAGCAATCTTAATTCCCGCTTGTGATTCATCCAGGCCAGCATTTCGCATGATGTACTCTGCATATATATTAAATAAGCAAGGCGACAATATACATCCTTGTCGTACTCCTTTTCCTATGCTGAACCAATCAGTTGTTCCATATCCGGTTCTAACTGTCGCTTCTTGGCCCTTATACAGGTTTCTCAAGAGACATGTGAGGTGGTCTGGTACTCCCATCTCTTTAAGGCCCTGCCATAGTTTGTTGTGATCCACACAGTCAAAAGCTTTAGCATAGTCAATGAAGCAGAAGTAGATATTTTTCTGGTACTCTCTTGCTTTCTCCATAATCCAGCGAATGTTGGAAATTTGATCTCTAGTTCCTCTACCTCTTCGAAACCCAGCTTGTACTTCTGGTAGTTCTCTATCCACGTACTGTTGAAGCCTAGCTTGTAGGATCTTGAGCATGACCTTGCTAGCGTGTGATATGAGTGCAATTGTGCGATAGTTTGAACATTCCTTGGCATTGCCCTTCTTTGGGATTGGAATGTATACTGACCTTTTCCAATCCTGTGGCCACTGTTGCGTTTTCCAAATTTGCTGGCAAATGGAGTGCAGAACTTTAACAGCATCCTCTTCTAAGACTTTGAATAGCTCAGCTGGAATACCATCACCTCCACTAGCTTTGTTGTTAGTAATGCTTTCTAAGGCCCATTTAACTTCACATTCCAGGATGTCTGGCTCGAGGTCAGTGATTATACCGTCGTGGTTGTCAAGGACATCGAGGTCTTTCTTGTATAGTTCTTCTGTGTATTCTTGCCATCTTTTCCTAATCTCTTCTGCTTCTGTTAGGTCCCTACCGTTTTTGTCCTTTATCATGGCCAGCTTTGCATGGAACGCTCCCTTGATTTCTCCAATTTTCTTGAAGAGATCTCTAGTCCTTCCCATTCTATTGTTTTCTTCTATTACTTTGCACTGTTCATTCAGGAAGGCCTCCTTATCTCTCCTTGCTGTTCTCTGGAAATCTGCGTTCAGTTGGGTAAATCTTTCCTTTTCGCCTTTGCCTTTCGCTTTCCTTCTTTCCTCTGCTATTTGTAAAGCCTCATCAGAAAGCCACTTTGCTTTCTTACATTTCTTTTTCTTTGGGATGGTGGTGATTGCTGCCTCCTGTACGATGTCACGAACCTCTGTCCATAGTTCTTCAGGCACTCTATCTATCAAATCCAGACCCTTGAATCTATTCTTCACCTCTACTGTATATTCATCAGGGATGCGATCTAGGTCAAACCTGAATGGCCTCGTGGTTTTCCCAATTTTCTTCAGTTTAAGTCTGAATTTTGCAATGAGTAGCTCATGATCTGAACCACAGTCAGCTCCAGGTCTTGTTTTTACTGACTGGATAGAGCTTCTCCATCTTTGACTGCAAATTATATAGTCAATCTGATTTCGGTGTTGCCCATCTGGTGATGTCCATGTGTAGAGTCGCCTCTTAGGTTGTTGGAAAAGGGTGTTCGCTATGACCAGTGTGTTCTCTTGACAAAACTCTGTTAACCTTTGCCCTGCTTCATTTTGCTTTCCAAGGCCAAACTTGTCTGTTATTCCAGTTACCTTTTGACTTCCTACTTTAGCATTCCAGTCCCCTATGATGATGAGGACATCATTTTTTGGTGTTAGTTCTAGGAGGTGTTGTAGGTCTTCATAGAACCGGTCCACTTCAGCCTCTTCTGCATCAGTGGTTGGGGCATAGACTTGGATTACTGTGATGTTGAATGGTTTGCCTTGGAATCGGACAGAAATCATTCTGTCATTTTTGAGATTGTATCCCAGTACTGCCTTTTGCACTCTCTTGTTGACTATAAAGGCCACACCATTTTTTCTACGAGATTCCTGGCCACAGTAGTAGATATAATGGTCTTCTGAGTTAAATTCGCCCATTCCTGTCCACTTTAGTTCACTGATTCCTAGGATATCGATGTTCAGTCTTGCCATCTCATTTTTGACCACGTCAAGCTTACCTTGATTCATAGATCTTACATTCCAGGTTCCTATGCAGTATTGTTCTTTGCAGCATCGGACTTTCCTTTCACCATCAGACACATCCACAACTGAGCGTCCTTTCGGCTTTGGCCCAGCCGCTTCACTCTTTCTGGGGTTACTTGTACTTGTCCTCTGCTCTTCCTCAGTAGCATATTGGACACCTTCCGACCTGAGGGGCTCATCTTCCGGCGTCATATCTTTTAGCCTTTTGATACTGTCCATGGGGTTTTCTTGGCAAAAATACTGGAGTGGGTTGCCATTTCCTTCTCCAGGTGGATCACGCTTGGTCTGAGTTCTCTGCTGTGGCCTGTCCGTCTTGGGTGGCCCTTCACGGCATAGCCCACAGCTTCATTGAACTGCGCAAGCCCCCTCGCCACGACAAGGCAGTGATCCATGAGGGGCCACAAGTGATGGGCCACTACATAAAAGTGCCTAACATCTGGTGACACTCTGGACAAAACTCTATGGTAGAATTAGCTTCAAACCATAGATGTGACACTGTGCGACAGCACCTACGTGGTTGTCGGGGTAGGGTCCCCTGCCCCACCGGGACCACTCATCTCACTCTGGAGAGACTCGGCCCGATGGAGGAAAAGTGATTCCTAACAATTTATGTCAGGTTCAACAGTAAATAAATCTCCACACACGTTTCCAGGGAAGCGTTATGCTTTATTAGATTACAGGTCTGTTACCATGTACACAGGGTTATTGTTAGGAATGACAATAGGGCGGAAACATCCCAACATACAGCAGGATGAGGCAAATGGCTAAGCAAATGAAATCTGAGCACGGGCGGGAATTCTCCCGGCGGGAGGTTACATAATAAGTAGGAGAGTCTCAGTGCCCCATGAGAGCTGAAAGATTCACACCAGCGGTGGAACGCAAGCCCTCCCTCCATCACAAGGTCAGACAGATAACTCAGTCTGGCAGCACTAGTTCTCACGGTCTCCCTATCGCTGTTTACGGCAAGCGGCATAGCAGCGAGCAAGCTATGAGGCGTGTGCCATGGCGCCAGGTTCAGAGAAGGGAGCAAGCAAAACATGGCAGATAGCTGACAGAGAGGGAGCAGAGAAAGAAAGCTACTTTAACTTTAAATGTCTTCTTAAAGACGCCCCCCCCCCTACCGCCAACAGGCTGGGAGAAGGCATTTGTCTCTTTAAATTTCTTTTTTTCCTTTTAAATTTCTTTCTTTCCACCTCTCCTTCCCTCCCTGTCCCATCTATTTGCTTTCTTTCTTTCTTTCTTCCCTCCCCCCCATCTAAAGTTAAATATCATTATCAATATCTGTTTTTACCCCTTTTTGTTTTTGGCAGTCTCATTTAATGTTAATAAAAAGCAAATTTGCATCTTATCCAATACAAACATGTGGGTTCATGTCTCGTGGCTCTCAAACAGCTGACCTTTAGTCTATAGGGCTCTTACTTAAGCAAGTTTGGCCATCCCTGGTCTGTGGGAACCACACAAAACAAAAATTCCAGGGTTACTTCTTTAACATCCTGCCCTTTCCCCCAAAGTGGACCTAAAGCAGCTTACATTGTTTTCATGTCTTCTGTTTTATCCTTCACAACAACCCTGTGCGAGGTAGGTTGGGCAGAGAACGCAGCCAGCTTGCATGGCAGAGTCCGGATTTGAATCAAGAACCCAAAGGGTGAGAAGAAAGTCTAATGAAGGGCCAATATTAAAACCCTAGTTAAAACTTATAATATACAAAAATACAAGTATTTATTACAAGGACAGTTATGTATGTTTTTAACTGTCTTCCTAATAAATACTTGTATTTTTGTATATTATAAGTTGTAACTAGGGTTTTAATATTGGCCCTTCATTAGACTTTCTTCTCACCCTTTGGGTTCTTGATTCCAGTTTTTGGGTCAGGTTTGTTTTCCTCTCCCTGTGTCTTACAGAGTGGGGATTTGAACCTGGGTCTCTTGGGTCCTAGTCAGAGGCACTAATCACTGCCACGCCCTGGCAGGAGTGCCTCTGACTGGGATGTAAGAGAGACACGGGTTCAAGTCCCACCTCTGCCATGCAAGCCGGCGGAGACGCTTCTTCCTGCAGGAGCCCAAACACACACCAGAGTCAAGCTGCCTTTGGCAACAGGCCTTAAAAGACCCCCGGGACTCTTGGCTTGATCAACCCCGCAGCATGACCTTGAACGGATGAAAGTGACAGGTACACCCTCCAATCGGAGGCTGGCGGGAGGCTACGTCCCTAAGACGCTGTCGGCTAGGTGGGCAAACGCGCGCGTTGGCCCTGGTGGTGGGGAAGTAGTTCCATAAGACGCTGTAGTTCAACCGAAAGCAAGGGTGAGTTTGCACTGGAGTGACATATTCGATCTCCAATTGGAGGCCACCGAAAGGTCGAGTCCATAGGCCGCTGTAGGCCAATTGGACAAATATGTACGTTGACGTTGGAGTGACACGTCAGTCCTCCAATCGGAGGCCGGAGGGGAAGCGGGTTCCCTCAGCCGGAACAGTTCAATCGAATAGAAGGGCGAGTTTGCGCCGGAGTGACATACTCAACACTCCAATCGGAGGCCGGCAGGAGGTCGTGTCCCTAAGCAGCCGTAAGTCGATTGCACCAATGCGCGCGTTGACGTTGGAGTGACAGGCAAATCCTCCAACCGGAGGTCGGCGGGGAATCACAGAGTCCGTACGCGGGGGAGAGACTCGTCCTTCTCCCTCAGGCCCCGCCTCCCGCTTTGTGACGCTACGCGTCGGGGGG
>NW_015160935.1:36839-80987 GCF_001447785.1 Gekko japonicus
GCCGTCGGGGAGCGCGAGCTGCGCAAAGGTGCGGGGGGGGGGGGGGGGCGGGGAGGTGCCCGGGGAGGCGGCCTTTCCCGAGGCTGCGCGCGGCCCTTCCGAGGGCGCCCTCGCTCCTGCTGGAGCCTGGAGGACCAGGAATGAGAATTATTACAGTGTCATGGCGCGCAAGAACATAATGAGCCAGGTATTTCTTAAAAACACCATGCCAGTCTATGTAAGGCATAGGGTGACCTCACAGAATCTCATAAGCAGGGCTTTTTTGGTAGGAAAAGCCCAGCAGGAACTCATTAGCATAATAGGCCACACCCAACAGCAGAAACATAGTAGCATATTAGGCCACACCCCCAACAGGCCAGTTCATTAGCATACTAGGCCACACCCCATGCCTTGGGCGGCTTTGGCTGTAGTGGGCGTGGCCAACTCTGAAGCCAACTGGAACCAGGCTTCCCAAGTACTTACCGTCATTCAGTGGGGAACTACAGACGCAGGGCACCATGCCGTCGCCTGGCGACGCTCTGGCAATGGGACTGGAAACTCAATGGTACAATCAAGTTTTCAGTCCCATTGCCAGAGCGTCGCCAGGCGACGGCATGGTGCCCTGCGTCTGTAGTTCCCCACTGAATGACGGTAAGTACTTGGGAACCCTAGCTGGAACTCCATTCCTGTGCGTTCCTGCCCAAAGATAGCTGGTTCATAAGGCAGGAAGTATAAAGAAATGGTCCTCCTTCGGCCATTTCTTTATATCCATCGTATTGTGAGGTTCTGTTATGTGCTTTAGGTGTTTTTACGGCTTTTTTGAATACATGGTTTGTATTAAGATATTTTTTTGCACGTCATTAACAGTGCAATGCTCCTTACTGTGTCTGCAGCACACACTCTGTGCCATGGAGGCCGCCCGTCAGCTGGCTTGTGCTGCGTGCGAAAGGGCAGAACCCACTTGTAGGTGGTTCGCTTTCTGTTTGAGTCCAGGGGGCAACTTGCAGACTGAGTCCACAAAGTCTCATTCTGGGTCTGAGCTTCCCTGGGCACGCCCAGGGGTCCTCAGTCAGCTGGGGAGAACAGCGCCTGAGTAAACAGGGGTCCCAGGCAATGCTCCCTCTAAGCTGTGCAGTCTTGTGAGCAACAGTTCTACTTTGTGTGCTACTATTGGCATTCAAGTTGTGAGTGAGTGATTGGGCTACTGCTTAAGTTGCTTTGCTCTGGAGCTCTCCTTCCTGAGCTAAGACAAAAATGTGTGAGCCAGAGGCTAAAAAACTGTGAGCTGGCTCACACTGACTCTGCTTACAGGGAACACTGATTCCAGGCACCAAAGGCGACTGTTTTATGTAAGTGGGTTTAAACTGTATTGAATACAGTTGGAGCTTGCTTCTGAGGAAACACGCTAAAGATTAGGCTGCACAAGGTTGATGATCCTGCTTATGTGTTTGCACACTTAACCTGCAGTTACGTTCCATGTGTAACAAGGGGAGGGGGGTGAGATTATGTGATGTTGGGTGTCAGGGTCCTTAGTCAGGTTATACAATACAGGGCTTCATAAGAAGATAACTGTTTATTGGTAAATCCAGTACTAGAAACACGTGTACAGCTTGTGTCAGGAATGGCCGCCTACACAAGGGCCTCTGACTTATGGTAGAATCAAACATCCCCCCCAGTAAGCATAAACCAATGGATACATCTTGCACATGCGGGCAAAGCAATCAGGCAAAGCAAAAAGCCGTTAACTTTCCCAGCTGAGTAAAACTGCAGCTGGAGCATCTACAAGGTCAAGCATAAGATAGCAAACAGTTGGTGAGCCAGGGAGAGCTGAGACAGAGAACGGGAGGGCACCCCTCCACATTCCAGACATATGACAGGGCTACCTGACACTGGGGAACTGTAATGGGTGGCGAGTCTAGCCGTGACTAGGGGAGGGAGATAGGATTGGTTGGGAGGATGTCTGGCTTCTAATCTGGGTGGGGAAACACCTGGAGATTTTGTGGGTGAGGTTTTGGGAGGGAAGGGACACACCTCCAAAGCAGCCATTTTCTCCAGGGGGACAGATCTTGGTCATCTGGAGATCAGTGGTTATAATGGTAGGTCTCCAGATGCCGCCAGGAGGTTGGCAACCTTCCAATGAAGTTACAGGTGAGTGATGAAAACGAAAATCTCAAAGGTTCATTATACTTTCAACAGTTCTTTCACCTATACAAGAGTTATAACAAAATGTTGCAATTTTACATGTCTAACAGAATTTTTTCAGAATCCAAGATCTGATCTCTTAGGCTACACTGAAAAAGCTGTTTGTTCAATAAATATGTACATTCTCCACAGGGAGAAAAAGGGGTAACTTGCTGTTCTGCTTAAAATTGAAATTCACAACTTGCTGGTCTTACCTCAGAAGTCTTGTTGTGTTAGAAATCATTTTGTTAGCCTAATATTTTCACAAAATACAGAGGTAGGTCAGAGGAATGTATATTATTCCAGTTGCCATGTAGCAAGTTGGAATAAGCCCCTCCCACACCCTGACCTGGATTGTCCATGTTCATCACCATGCAGGGGCATGCAGGTGAACCACCTCTGAACTTGCCTTCCCTTGGATGTCCCAGCCCAGCCCAGCCTCATCATATCTCAGAAACTAAGCAGGGTCAGCCCTGGTTAGCATTTGGATGGGAGAATTCCTGCCACATACCTTTGGCTACCCTTCTCTTTGGTCTGCACCGTAATACGGGATACAAACATGTATTTTTCATTCGTGCCTGTGCAGTGATATCCCATTGAAACACATCTGTTCTGAAACACACATTTTTCTGAAAAAGAAATGATGATGGTCAAGCTTTATTTCTTGTTTATTTAGTTTGAAAGAACTCTCTCCGTCATACTCTCCATCCAAAGATCCAGGCAGATAGTAGGTGAATAATTATGGTACTCCTAGACTGCAGGCATGAGAGAGTATCAAAGATGTTTTATGAAATCTTCAACATTTAGTTCAGTCACTACTCTGATCCTCCTGAAGAAGGAAGTAGGCTTTTTTTTTTTGCATATTTTAAAAGTTGCATTAGTGTGGGTGCGGGGGGGGGGGGGGGGAGATCAGGAATCCCCAGGCATAGTTTTAAACTGTCCTCAAGATAAAATTGTGGATGAAACATGAATACGTAGCAGTTGTAAGTTTTTAGTATCTTTGCATGAGGTGTACATTGAACATTTTCAGTGTTGTATGTGAACACACTGGAAATAAACTTGGTGTATGCAATTATTTTCACCAGCAGTTTCATCTTAGAGACTGTAAGTGCTGAGTCTTATTACATCTCCACTGCTGATTTATACGTTTTGGAATAGGAATATTGACTTCAGGCCTTGCTACCTTATGTTGGTCTTTTGAGGCTGATACCTGGGAAGGCATTCTTGTGAAATAATTGCTCCACCTGGGTGTTCTTCTTTATATAGAACCCTCCTTTTGAGCATTGCTCTGTGGTTGCATCCTTTTTCTCTTTTCCTGTAGGAGTGAATGAATAGCCATATATCCATGTTGTGAGGGGGAAATGTGGATATCTTTTCAAAGTTTTCTGATTAAGGGAATCTTTTTGGTAGGAGGCACACCAGGGGAAGGAACATTTTTACTTCTGTTCATGCTGGTTAAATATATCTGGTCATTTGTTACTATAGTCACACTAATTTTATGTAGCTGCCTGGAATAGCTGTGTTAATGTTAAATATTTTCCTAACACATTTTTGACAGAGTATTAAAGACATTTTAATCTGTAGGCTTTTTAATTTGCTGTCCACCAAGGGGAAATGGTTGACCCCAGGTGAGCATTTAGTCAGGTGGTTTTCACTACTCTTGAAAAAAATATTCCTTTGGGCTGTGAAAAATTGTTCTTCACTGAAGGCTTTAATAGCTTGTTTATCCATAGTTTGGTTTTCAAATTGTGATTATCTGTTATTGGCCTTCCAGAAGAGCTGGTTGGCCTGTGTGTGGGACCAGAAGCTGGGCTAGGTGGACCAGTGGTCTGATCCAGCTAGGGGTCTTCTGATGGGTTTTTGTGTGTGTGAATAGCGTACTTTTAATTACCTCCAAAGGAGATTCAGGTGGGTTAGCTGGGTTGGTCTGAAGCAATAGAACAGAGTGAGTCCAGTGGCATCTTTAAGATGAACAAAGTTTAATTCTGGGTATAAGCATCCGTGTGTGTGCCCACAAAAACTTATCCCCAGAATTAAACTTTGTTGGTCTTAAAGGTGCCAGTGGGCTCAAACTTTTATCTCCAGAGTGTTAAGTGTAATGTCAACTATGTACGCTGTCGAGTGAATTGAGAGAAAGGAGGGTGAGAGTAGTGGTTGAAGTAAATGTTGAAGATTTCATAAAACGTATTTGATACTCTCTTGTGCCTGCAGTCTAGGAGTATTTTAATTGTACGTCTTAATTTTATGATTTGTAAAAAATGTTTTTAAAATCAAAAAGCTCTCTGTTTTTTTTTAAATTTACAGTTTTGAGAGTATCTTAAAACAGGATGAACTCCAGAATAAATTATTCTGGGTATTTATTTTGGGCGAACCTTTAAAAGCGATCTGTGATAAAAATTCATATAAAATGCTGTCAAGCAGTTTTATGCAGGCTCTTATTAGAATTCTGAGAATATCATCTTAAGGTAGCGTTTTAGTTTTTTTGGTTTCAGTGAAGTGGTTAAAATGATGGCTAAATGCAGGAGAACAAGAGGAATAGAAACTTGCATCTTTTGCTCTTTCCTATTATAAAAATTTGACTCTTGTGTTAAATTTTCATTGGTAAATCATTTCGAATGCTTTTAATTTTTTGTCAGTCACATGATCATAATATTCTCAACTTACATGAGTTATATTCTGAACTGTAAACATTTCTATTCCTAATTACCTTTCACTTATGGTAGTGCATATTTATCGCCTAGGCAGGATAGTTTCCTTAAGATCAAACGGCAGATTTCCCTATTGTGGTCGTGCTTTGTGTAGTGTTTTGCAGCTCTAGTGAATATAATTTCTTAATAGTATCTTTAAACTTGTGAGTCAGAAGCAGTGATTATCTCATTGTGGACTGCAGTACTGGTTTTAGAAGGAGATGTTAATTTACAGTTTTCTGTATTAAGCCATTGGATGTCATATAGATACACAGTAGAAGGTTGTTGAAGGCTTTTCTTGTTCTCTTGAGGAGGTTTTGTGTGTGTGTGAAAGCCATTCTTTTTTTTCTTTAAGAGCCTTGTGGCTACATGCCTTAATACGTTATTTTTAATCTGATATCCATAATTATACTACTTCACAGAATAAGTTTTAAGGCATAGACCCTGCACCTGATCTTTTGGTAGCCAGATCAAGATGGGTAGCTGTGTTAGTCGGCCTGTAGCAGAAGAAAAGAGCAAGAGTCCAGTAAGTAGCACCTGAAAGACTCACAAAATTTTATTAGTCTTTAAGGTGCTACTGGACGCTTGTTCTTTCCTTTTGCTAGCTAGTTTTCTTGGTATCTTGGGTTTCCTAAAGTATATGTGTAAGCTTCTCTGAGTAACAATTCAGTGCCTAAATTTGCTAGGCATAACGCCCGAATTCTCATATATGAAGATAGCAGAGGCCTTTGGGTAATATGTGCAGGTTAGATAGCTTTTGACATCTGTCAGTTGTGTATTGTGCAAGTGTATTATAGAGACACAACTTTCATATCGTTTTTGAGAAATCTGCTCTTTATAAAATATGTAGGGCAAGTGTGTTATCTCAAAGAGGGCAGGACCCACAAATTGAGGCTGGGCTTGATAACTGTGTGGTGGCTCTTCTAGCCTAACCCTATGACAATTTCTAGGTGGCAATTTCTAGACTAATCGGACAGGGGGAGCGTTTCACAGTAAATGGGGTCAGTTCTCCTCATCTCTGTAAGTATTAAGTGCCATGCTCAGACCGAAAGGTGGTCAGAGAAGCCTTTCCTTAAGCCTCTGTTTTTAAATAGGCTCCCATCTTTTGGGGCATGGGCAAAAGTAAGGGTTAATTTCCTTTATTTCAGGAATGTGCTGTTTGGAATGGGTGTTGGTGGTGATGCAGTGTGGTCTAACAGTTAGAGCGGCAGTCTAAGGCTTTGGACATTTGGGTCCATATCGCTGCTCAGCTGTGAAGCTTTATGTGTACACACACAATTAGTTTGTTTTCTAAATATATATATATATAAGAAAACATAGTAATAGTATAGAGCGGATACAAAAAGGAGAAGAGGGATTATATAATATAACTTGGAAAAAGGCCCGTTGTGGAAATAAATACAACGGCCTCTAGAAAGAGGCTCTGGGTGGATGCCCCGGCCTTGGACACTTAGTGTCAATTTGCTGTGGTGACCTCAACAGGGAATAATGACACTGAGTCCACCATTTTCTCCAGAGGAACTGATCTCTACTACCTAAAGAACAGTTGTAATTCTGAGTGATCTCCAGCCCTCACCTGGAGATTGGACACAATTTACCTCAGAAGAGCAAAACTGGTTAGAATGTTAGAGGCAAAAGCCAATCAAGTCGCATATGCAAACGACCTCTGTGTTCCGAGGCAGATGCCAGTGAGGCTGCATATGCAAATAACCTCTGTGTTCTGACTGGCTATGGGGGGGGGGGAACAGCAAACTGTTTAGAATGTTGGAGGCGAGACTCAAGCAATGCAGCCAGTGGATAGGGACAGATTCTGAGTGACACACCAGGGCGCCAACCAATTCCGGAGCGTGTGGAATGTTCTAGAGAAGTGCCACTACCATTCGGCTTTTATTTATAAGGGAGATTGTATGTATCAATGATAACTATATATTACAGAGTGTATAAAACAGAAAATATTTCTCCTCAACATCCCCTTCATTATAATTTTTAAGATATTATCTATAAAATACCATGGTCTTTACTTCTGTTGGAGTACTTTTATATTCAACATTTTAAATTTCAAATTTCATAACATCTATTTTGTAACTACATTATTAGTTTCATCATTACTTCATATTCAATATTACATATTTACCATTTCGACATATAACTTTTAATATATCAATGTACAAAGGAATGTCTACTATATATCTCATAAAAGAAAATAAAAGATGCTTCTGCTCAAAATCCACTTCTTTATTCATTTATATTCAAAACTTTGCTTTGACAAGGAGGGCGGGGTAATATATGTATATACAAGTTTTAAACTGTTTCTCTTTCTAAATGTGTCTCCTGCTTGCATAATACACCCTTCATCTCTTCTCAGAAGAGTCACAATTTTTTTAAAACTGGAAGGTGGAAAACAGAGGGGAGGGGATGGCAAGAGGAAGGTGTAGATGGAAGAGCAAAGAAAGAAGGTTTAAAAGATCAAGTCAGAAGTTGATTTCAGATTTAAAGGGCAGGGAGCAGAAATCCAGAAAAGCTGATTAAACAAGAAGTGGGGGACAAGGCAAGGTGGGAGTGGAAACATCAGCTCTTAAGAAAATGGTTCCTTGTATATTGACTGATAGATCTATAGATGAAATCAAGCATTAAGTGGAGCTGCAGGCTGGCCCTTACAGGACAGCCCAGCCTTTCCTTGGCTCCGTCCCTGTTTCCCCAGCAGTTCCATCTTTCTATTGATGCCTTGGCTGCGGTGGGGCCATACCTGCACATGGGCCTTCCTGCTGCTGCTCCCAAGCCAACAGGCTGACAACACACTCCCTATGGGCTAGTTGGCAAGTGGCATTGTGGAATGCTGGCTTTGCGTAAGGCTTTCCTGAGGACTTGTGCATTGCTGTCCCAAGGGTTCCTCCCTCCTCCAGACCCCCCCCCCCAAAAAAAAACAATAACAACTGGGATTCTAGATCAGGATGAAAACGATATTTAAAATTCTGAGTTTGGGGGAGGAAACAGTCTCCTGTTGGGCCAAGCATCTGAATTCAGGAGGCGTGGTCACGTGAAATTTGATTCAAGGCTTCTGTGTCACAAAAGATTTCGGTTGTGTATCATGAGTGAAGGGAGCAGTACGCACCAACAGCAGCAAGCTGGGCTTGTGCCCATCACAGTCTAACAGTATTCTCCTGCCGTCTCAGCTTGGCCACTGTCTAGGAGAATGGTGACCAGTGAAAGGCACCAGCTGCTCATCAGCAGTTTGATCTGTCAGGAAAGCAGGCATTTGAAAACTGCTGTTCAGATACTGTGCATCCATTGCAAAATGCCGGGATGACTAAAGCTCTCTTTTTGGTGTCTGCTTTTTGTTGTCATGTTGAAGAGGATAACAAAATGGTCTCCAAACTACGGAGAGTCATCCTTGCCTGCAAAAAAGATACTGCACACAGATTTTAAATTCCTTCTTATGGTTTATGATTGCATGGTGTGTCCTAGCATGAAACCGAGGTACGCTTTTCAGATCATTGCTGGATCTTGATCATCTTGTGTTCTAGCTGTAAATCCCTTCTGTTAAATCAGTGGGGTGGGAAGGAGCCTCTTAGACCTGACCCATAGGTTTATTGCCTTTAATAATGGGGCTGCGTATGGACCTACCTGTACACTCTGGTAATCTTTGCAAGCACTGCTTTGGTTGCGTATAGACAGCTGGCAACCTGAGAAAGGGCCTCGTCAGTGGTGGCACCAAAAGTTTGGAACTCCCTCCCCAGGAAGATTGCTCTGTCTGCGTCTATTGATGCCTTTCACCAGCAGGTGAAGACTTCTGTGCTTTTTCCCGACATGCCCCCAGTAACAGTTACTGACCTTCCTTCTGGCGCTGTTAATGTGTTTTTAATGTTTATTTTTAACTGTGTTTTTAATTGCTGATATATTTTAATTTTTTCTTTATTTTAGCAGCTTTGTGGACCCTGATCAAGTGTAAAAGCAGCATAAAAATGTTTTAAATAAAATTCTTTATGTTAGCAGCCTTGTGGACCCTGATCAAGTGTAAAAACAGCATAAAAATGTTTTAAATAAAATAAATACATCTACTTTTGTCAGGATACTGTAATTATTGGACCCCAACAATAGCACTATATAAGCTTGCATAGTGCTTATTGCTAAACATGCATGGTTAAAGCAGCTTAACTACAAATGCTAAAATATTAATAAAGTTATGAATTCCATCTCCCCCCCCCCCTTGTTAAAAGTAATCAGTGTTGGGATTGACCTAGGGGTCCAATTTCCATGTGGCTATAAACATTGAGAAGGGGAAAAGAGCAAATGGAAGAGCATGAAGGAATGGTGGAAGAGGTACAAAAAGGTTATTATGGCAAATGGAAACCAGAATTATATCAAGGGAAAATACTGATATTAAATGGCTCTTTCTTCTCCCTTAGCAAAACCGAACAGGAAATTAACATTCTTGTACCTGGCCAATGATGTCATTCAGAACAGCAAAAGGAAAGGACCAGAATTTACAAAAGACTTTGCCCCAGTCATAGTGGAAGCTTTTAAGCATGTTTCCAGGTACAGTACACTTTCTTTAGTACCTGCACTCACTGGTTAAAATGTTGGAGAAGTGACATCCATTAATGTGCATTGTTGCCTTCTAGAAACGGGGTGTTGTGGAGATGAAGTGTAGATTTGAGCAGCAGTTGTGATAAAGAATTTAGTTGTCTGGAGGCATGGTGTGTGTGAAATGTGTGTGAAAACTTCAATACTGAGAAGTTACCAGCTTGTAATGAGCCACGTAGAAGACAGATGCCAGATAGTCATGGCTAAATCAAACAAATATTCTCGTGGATTTGACAGTAACATCGGAAATATCAAGCTATTCTCTTTGTATTGGTGTGGACGTAGCATATTTATTGGGGACTAAATGGATCACGTTTAATATTATATATGTATCTAATGCTGTTGAGTGTTTTAAACAAAAACCGTCATATTATGCATTTTGGGCAAGTGACACCTTCTATTAAAAGATTTACTTCCAAAAAGAGACTGCTCCATAGATTTTCTTGCCCTGCTTGCACAAATTTTTCACTTTTCCTCTGGAAAAATGGACAGACATCTGTGTGTGGCGGGGTCAGATGGACGCAAAGGACCCATTTATTTTGGTGAGTGTTTCCGTCTCCTGCAAGCCTTCACAGCCTTAGACTTAACAGTGTGATCCTAAGCAAAATCACACCCTTATAAACCCATTGACTCACTGTATCTGGAAGGGTTTAACTGCTTTGGATAGCATTGTAGGTTTGGTTTTTTCCCCTCCAGTTATCCTGAAAGGATTTTTTTTCCAATGAAAAGCCAATTTTAGTGGGGAAAACCACTTTTTGTCAGTGGAGTTTTTTAGTAATTGAAGGAGGAATTTTTAATCTGAAAAAAACTGGGAGAAATCTGTAGTTAGCTGAAAAATCAGGTACTGATTTATCTGGGAGTGGTGAATCATATTTTCATTAAAATTTCTAAAAAGTTAAATAATATAATTCTTTCTGAACTTATGGGGAGGAGCTGTGGCTCGGTGGTAGAGCATCTGCTTGACATGCCAAAGGTTCGATCCCTGGCACCCCAGGTTCAATCCCCGGCATCTGCAGCTTACATTTAAAAAAAAAAAATGGAGGTAGTAGGTGATGTGAAAGACCTCTGACTAAGAACATGAATCATTTTTTGTTGTCATCACAGCGAGACTGATGAGAGTTGTAAGAAGCACCTGGGCCGGGTGCTGTCTATCTGGGAAGAGAGATCCGTTTATGAAAACGATGTCTTGGAACAGCTTCGGCACGCTTTGTGTAAGTCAGATTCTTCTGTATGTGGTTTTTCATTTTTATGGTTTGCACCTCTTTTTGACTGACGTTGAACACTCTGAACGTATTCTAGATGGTGAAAAAGCCCCAAGGAAACGCACATACGAACAGATAAAAGTAGAGGACAGCAACTGCTCTGCACAGGGTTCTCCGTGTGATCCTCCACAGGTAGAAATTGTCTGGAAAAGACCAATCAGAGCTGCAGTCTTGCTTTGAAGTGTGTTTGATAAGAGTAATTTTGAAGGGCCGTTATGTATGCACATTATTGAGAATTTGAGTGAAAGTAGCCAACAGTAACTTCTTTGCTGTAATATTGGCAGTAACAAGTGATAATGTAGTTAGCCGTCCTATCTTAATAACTGAGCTGCTAGGTGGATTACCTATGTGTATGCTGTGTAGTCAGTAGTCCTTGAGGTCACAAGAGATTATTATGGAATAAACATTAGGAAAACATGGGCCTCTCAGGGAGCAAAGGACTACAGACCTGCAGGGAATTGGTAAATGTGTATTTTATATTTTATGTCTTGGTGATATCTTATGTCTTGGTGGTAGGGAGCAGAGAGAATATAATTGGAATTGTATATGCCATAGAACCTGTTGTGTTATATATTGGTAGCTGATTGCTTTCTAAATTAATACACTTCTTTAGACTACAGATCTTATTAGAGCATTGCAAGAACTAGAAAACGCAGCCTCTGGGGATGCAGCCGTTCATCAGAGAATAGCTTCCTTACCTGTAGAGGTCCAGGATGCATCCTTACTCGATAGAATAACAGGTAAGGGAAACGGCAGGAATTCAAACAACAGCCATATTAGGGCTTGACAAGATTATCCTTTATTGGAATATGAGTATTGTGTTGTTACTTTCCAGATAAAGAATCGGGGGAGCAGCTTTCAAAGATGGTAGATGATGCATGTATGTTACTGGCGGATTACAACGGCCGGTTGGCAGCTGAAATAGACGATAGAAAACAGCTGACACGTATGCTGTCTGATTTTCTACGATGCCAAAAAGAAGTCCTCACTGAGAAAGAGCAAACATTGGAAGTGCGTAACTTTGTGGTAGTCCTGATCTCTAACTTTTTTCTGCTAAAATATTTAGTTTAAACGTTTTATCTACAGAAAGCATAGTAGATCTGCTTCCCATTTCCATCTTTTATCTTTTCACTAAGAGAAGTTCCCCCTGTTTTAACTACTATGCACCATCTAATGCTTAAGAACTTAACTTGCCCACGCTACTGTAGAATACCTGTTTCTTTACCTCCCCCCCCCCAAGTCTTTTGCCATTTATAAGGTTTCATTTTACCAAGTATGTTGGGAGCATCTGCATTTAGCTTACTTTGACATCCCATTCAAGTTTTTTCTTTCAACAGACACATTTCAGTGGATGAATTTTTGTGCATCTGATAGAGATCATGGGCGCAATAGTTAAGTTTTGTATTATAGTAAAACAGGTTGTTAAATAAGAACCATTCCTTTTTCTTCCCCCATAAGCCCATAATGATTCTAGTGAGCATTACAGTACTCTTGGATGAAAGTTCCAAGTCTGGTTACACATTTTGGGTATGGTTACATAATGGATATTGCTTTCTGTAAAGTGACTATAATGCTGGGTAGTCTGCATGCTTCTTTATAAAAACACCCGTAGCTTTCTGTGTAGCTTGGCCTGTATCATTTTCAAGATCAGAGAAGTGGGCGGGTGTCGGTGTGCTTCTAGCTCATTTTCTCTCCAAGGTGGCCACGCTAAAGAATTTCAGCCCTCTGGTATTCTTGGTCGGGCCCACAATACTACCTGCTGGCAAGATATCATGGTGTGATAAAACGCTTGAGTTCAAGCACTTGGAAATTTAATCTGTTTAAAAGTAGTATTGTGAAGACATGCTGACCTGCTTTTCAATTACCAGGAACAACCATTTTGATTCAAATAGGAAAGCAGTTTATAAGGGTTACAAATGAGCTGATCAATCCCCACTTGATTTAATAGTTTAAAAGCAAATACAAGTTACATATTGATCCTTGTATATGATACCTTAAATTTACAGAACTAATTTTATGTGGTACGTTAACAACAACAACATCATTATTTTTTAAGGTTCCTCCTGGCTTCTCTATGGGTAAGTAGCATCTTCATGGCCTTTGTAGTAGAACTTCTTTAACATCTATCTAGCTTTTATTTCAGGTGAGGAGCGTGGATGTTGTCGTCTAAGGATGGTGCCTTCTCTTAGTAACACATCCTGCTAAAAATAAAATTCACAATCAAAATCTTGTTTTGTCTCGTGTTCTTGAGCACTGAAGCCCCCCTGCTCCAGAGACCCTTACCCCGATGTTTGCCATATACCTCAAACACCAACCCCCACAGAATGGAACTTCTAAGCTAACGACACATTTATTTTTAAGTCGCGTTGAAAAACTTGTCTGGCAACTTGAAGACTGATTTTTTTTTAAAAAAAACCTGTTTAAACAACTCATTTTCAGGCATTCCTAGTATATTAAATGTGCAAAGTTAAAACTAAGCATTTTGAGATAATAAGAGCCCCGAGTCAGAATCAGATTTTATATGGTCTTTTTATGGTCTTTTTTCATGTGGTCAGTTGCAGTGATAACTGGGAAAAGCATATCAAGAACTGTCTCCCAGAAATGATAGCTTGTCTCTATAATCCTAAAAACAGCCTAACCAGAGAACCATCTCCTATAGTTGAGAAGCAAGCCTTGTAGGCGACACACAAGTGAGTTTTCAGAGGTGGTAACCTACCCTTTGTGACCCTACTCTATCAGGAGAAGTAACTTTTATTTTACAGCATTGTGCTTATGAACTAATAAGGGTATTCCTGAGTGCATCATTAGAATGGGGAGGGGCTGAATTTGTCTGGGGTATGTGTGGTAGAGGTCAGCCCCACCCCCTTCAACTTCTGCCTCGGATTTCAACCTGTTAACTCATTTCCTTAGCACTCGGGGACCCTCTTGAGAACTAAGCAGACCCCTATTTGTATCCCCTGCATCCATTGTCACTGTGTGTCATGAGTTCAGTTTGGTGCTGTGGTGATGGGCAGTTAACAGTTCTCTGCTTGATCGTTACCCGCTGAGAACTGAGCCAGCCCCTGTCTAGATAATCTTGTGCTGGATTTTGTTATGACAACCAATGTTCCCTCTAAGCTGAGTTACTGAGCTAGCTCAGTTTTTTAGCCTCCAGTTCACACATTTTTGTCTTAGCCCAGGAAGCATGGTTCCAGAGCAAACTAATTTATGCAGCGGCCAAATCACTCGCTCACAACTTTAATGCCAGTAGCTCACAGAGTAGAATTTTTGCTCACAAGACTCCACAGCTTAGAGGGAACATTGAGACAGCCCCAAAATAATAGGGTAGATTGCCATTAGTCTGTAAGCATTAATTTATCATGGCTTGGGAGTAGGTATATGAGTGTGAAAACCCAATTTCTGTACCATGCATATATTTGCATTCAGAAGTATTTTATCTTGCAGGGAATTTGGCCTTTAAGAAGCTTCACTCACTATTGTTAGTAGCCACAGAGCTGGTAGATTAATGCATCATTCTAGGCAGCAGCTATTTTTTGTCTAGCATCAGGACCACTGCCACAAAAAAAAATTAGTTCTGTGATCTAAAAGGGGCTACTTTAGGCATGCCCAGTCCCCCCCCCCCCCCCCACATCCTCCTGTCCATAGTTCAGAGAGGTACTTGAGTCTGGTCATAGGAAGTCACTAGGTGGGGAATAAGCAGAGAAAGGGCCTTCACAGTGGTGGCTTGTGACTGTCATCTTCGGCTACAGACATGCATCTGATAGGGAAAGGGCAGGACACATGCATTAACTTCACAGACATCTGGGACCTAGTCTGGTAGCACCTTAGAGATTAACATGATTTTCAGGGTACAAACTTTCAAGAGAGGCAAGGCTCCCTTTGTCAAACTTCAATCTTAACCATTGCACCGCAGACCAGCACAGCTACCCTCTGAAACTTTTTCCTTTCTTTGTGACTCCAGAGGAAAATTGCTAGCCCACCTGTAAGTAAACTAAGATGCTCAAGCAAAGTCTTTTGGAGGCGCTTGTCTCCTAGTTCTTTTTTCCAGGGTGCACTGCCCCTGCTTGCTTTTGGCTTTGCTACTCTTGCCATTGCTAAATGATCTGAATGCTATGAGTGTCTTAATATTACAGACTGCAAACAACTGACTGCTCTTTTCCCCTTTTGGTAACTGCGAATGGAAAAGGTAGACTTCCTTGATTTACAGTACAGCCAGAACATAGTCTTCTGCTTCCAGGGGGAGTGCCTTCCTGCTTATAAAGTTCACCTAATTCTCTTGATCAGGGTAAGCTGAATTAGTGTGACCTAGCTCAATTTTTTAGAAGAAGAGATTAGATTTATACCCTGCCCTTCACTACCCAAAGGTGTCTCAGAGCGGCTTACAAACTCTTTTCCCTTCCCCTCCCCACAACAGACACCCTGTGAGGTAGGTGGGGCTGAGAGAGCTCTTGACAGAAACGGCTCTTTTTCAAGAACAGCTCTGACAGAACTTTGGCTTGCCCAAGGTCATCCAGCAGGTGCAAGTGGAGGAGTGGCGAATCAAACCTGGTTCTCCCAGATTAGAGTCCACGCACTTAACCACTACACCAAACTGGGTCTCTATTTTTTAGCCTCCAGCTCACACATTTTTGTCTTAGCCCGGGAAGGATGGCTCCAGAACAAACTAATTTAGGCAAATCGCTCACTCACAACTTTAATGCCAGTAGCTCACAAAGTAAAAATTTTGCTCACAAGACACCACAGCTTAAAGGGAGCATTGCTGTTGATGTACATTGGATATTATATATTTACTCTCAAGGTGTAGAGCACAGGTTCTGGTGCTGAAGCTACTTTAGAACCCGAGATGAGCTAAGATTTCCCATGTGGTAAACTTGTCTAAATCAGCATACTGTTTTTTTTATGCTGAGCTTTTCTATAATCTACTTCGCTCTGGGCAGGGGTTTGTTTTAAACATTTCTGTGCAGGTAGTCCAGAGTGTTTTGCATGAGCAGCTGGGTTCTACAACCTCTGTTCTACCAGTTTACACAAAATGTTTTATTTGCAGTTGTCGGGGAGAGGTGCAGAAAGTGATACTGAGCACTGCGTCCCCCGCCTCGCTGCCAGCATTTGGTCCCCTGTACACGTCCTGAGATTCCAGTGGGTGTTTCCCACACACTTTCAGGCTTAACTTCACAGCTGAATGGGCCAAAAGCAGCTGCAATATTTTTGATCCTACAGAGTTGCACAATACACGTGGGGTGTGCAAGGGAAAAAATTCATTTTTTCCAGATTCGGATATAAAAGCAAAATTTATTCGGCATTACTGTATAACAGTATCAACATTGTATTCAGATTCAGGAAATATTTGGTAATACCGAAACCCTTCGACTCCGTTATACCCTATCGGACCATTATACTCAATGACAAATCTCTTAAGGTATATTTGGTGGGCTAGGGGGAAGGGGGTTTGAGCTAGAGGCACTGAATTTGCAGTGTAGCTGCTGGAGCCTCTCTCCAAAAGAATCCCTAACTTTCAAAAAGATTGGACTAGGGGGTCCAGTTCTATGGGTACCTAAAATGGGTGCGCCATCCTCCATTGTTTGCAATGGGGGGGAAATAGCAAGGCAATATGAGCACAGCAGAATGTCCCAGAGAACCTCTGTAACTGAAAGTGAAGTGTGTGTGTGTGGGGGGTCATTTTTGCAAGGCCAGCAGCAGAACCAGTGCCAAAGAGCCAGTTTGGTGTAGTGGTTAGGACTGTAATCTGGGAGAACTGGGTTTGATTCCTCCTCCATGTGCAGTTGCTGGTGTGACCTTGGGTCAGTCACAAGTTCTTTCAGAGCTGTTTTCTCAAGGGAGTTCTCAAGAGAGCTCTCTCAGCCCCACCTACCTTGCAGGGTGTCTGTTGTGGGGAGGGGAAGGGAAACGAGATAGCAAGCTGCTCTGAGACACCTTCCGGTAGTGAAGGGCGGGGTATAAATCCAGTCTCCTCCTCTTCACTGTGACAGTGTCAAAACCCAACAGGACTAAGGTCAGATATGAGAATCTGAGAACCTGTGAAGTAAGGAAGGGCATTTCTGCAAGGGCAGCGGAACCAGTACAGTGTACTAGAGCCCAGCAGCATAATCCAATGCCAACCTATTGGTGTCCCATAGGAGAACCCAGTACCTACCTACTAGAACCCAGCAGCAGAACCCAGTGCCATTGTGGCTAATGCCAGGACAGCTCAACAGGACTGATTTCAAGCAGAGTCCAAGCAAGGGGGAGGGGGGTTTTACAGGACAGCAGAACCAGTGCAGTAGTGGTTGCCCAGCAGCGGAACCCAGTGCCAATTTATTAGTATCCAGCAGCAGAACAATAGCACTTATTGTGGCAAATGGTAGCTCAGTGTTACTGGACTTCTGTGAATTGGACTGGCCTAGCAAAAGTGCCTCCCCACCCTGCTCTTTTGAGTGTTCTGCTGGGTTTCTACTGCCCTTGTTTCTGGGGGACCCCCAATTTAAAACCTGCTGGGATTCTGTGGTGTGATGTTGGTTAATTCTGTTGCTGCCACATTGGCACTGGGTTCTGCTGCTGGGCACTGGTACATTGCACTGGTTCTGCTGTCCTTACAGAAATCCCCCCCCCCAGTTTCTACCTCAGAGATTCTCAGATTTGACCTTAGTCCTTTTGGGTTTTGGCGCAGCCAGAGTGGCACTGGTTCTGCCAGTCACATTGCACCCCCCACACCACTGAATATATACCCTAAGAGGTTTGCCATTGAGTATAATGGCCCCATAGGGCATAATGGAGCCAAATAAAGCTGAATAGTATTCAGGAATCTCTATTTGGCTACCCAATAGATGCTCTGGTTTGGTATTTGGCTTAATAGATACCTGGAAAATGCTGATAAGGCATTGTGTGGGTATTTATTCAGCTCAGTAAATACTGAATGCACACCCCTAGGATACACAACTTTACCTGTGTCACTGTTTCAAGTGTGCATTATGGCTTATGGCCTCATATGTTTAACTAGTTGCCTTTAATCATTGTATAGGTAAGAAGTTGTTAAGCATTCACAGACGTTTTGATTTTTGTCCTCATACCAACTTGATTCCATTTATTTCCTCATGACCATTTATGATTTACTGTTAATAGCAAAATATAAAAAGTGTTGCTACATCACGTTTACCCAAAATGCCTTGCTTTCTCTTAGTATTTACCCCACATACCGTGGGGTTCCTTAATACATTGATCACTCTAGGGATGCATTATTTTTCTGTTACATGTGAATCCACCATTCACCCACAAATGTATATCTGCTGTGGCACGTGAGTCTAGGTCCAAGGTGGTCAGGGTATAGCCCAATTCCAAAATTTGATTAGTCAAATTTAAATACATTTCAATATGTGTAGAAGTGACATTATCTTCACTGCATCTCCAGCGTGTCTCAGAAGGATACATTTTAATATGACTTGTAATCAACACCATTAATGAGTTTAACAGAATTGTCCATTAATGAGTTTAACAGAATTGTTTAAAATTAACAAAAAGAGAACAATCTGTTTCCCACAGGCAAGTCTTATCTTTCTTGGAAAGATTATGTTTTAATAAGTTTTACATTCAGACAAAATGTTATCTTCTGCCACATTTTCTTGAGATCCTTGGATGAAAGACTAGATAGAAATTTATAGTAAAATCAAGATCTTAAATATATTAGAAAATAGTCAATTAGCTTTAGTTGGCCTTTCTTAAAATATGCTCAATAGCATATAACTCATGCAGAAATTTATCCACAGTAAGGAGTTTCAGTAGCAGACGATGAGTCCTCCATTTCACTTTGTCGAAATATTTTGAAATGAAATTGTATCTTTGTTTAATATCTATACTATGTATAGTGGGGAAACCCTTTATTCCAAAAAGAAAAATGGTGCCCCTTACTCCATTAAACTGAAGCTGTAATTGTAACTAATGGAAGAATTTGATTTTGTATTTGTCCCAATTATTGAATCTGTTTTTTATGTAGCAGACTAATTTTTGGTTCTTGCTAACGTAACACAGATATCTAATTATTTCACTTCAATATATTAAACAAGATTCCATCTGAAATTCCTGAGCTATGCTAAAACCTAGTAATTGAGATGCTTGGTTGTAGATGGTTTGCAGGATCCTTCTGCTTTGTAATATTTAAGTATCTGAAGGATTAAGGGTTAGACAAAACAAGTATATAGCAGTGATGATCTCTACTCAGAGGCTTAGAGTCAAGGAAGAAGGGAAGGGCGGGTCAAGGAAAGGGAGGATGGAGGAGACAGAGATCAAAGGCTCTGTGTTTTCATACATTTCTTAGTTCCAGAGAAAAGGAGCAGTAAGAAAATCGATTGTGGTGTGTGAAAAAAGAATCGGTCATCTGTGGCTCAGCTAAGAAGGAAGTAGGAATAATGTAGACATGGGAGGGGTAGATCAGATTGGGGTGCAAATAGTAATAATAATTCTCAGCATGGTTCCAGCTGTGGATACTTAAAGCCAGAGATTGGAGCCATGAACAGATCAGAGATATCTTTCTACAAACCTGAGGAAAGTTCCAGATATGCAGGAAAAAAATAGAAAAACTTTGATGTTAAACACCCCACCCAATAATAGGAGGAGGGTCTGTACCTTTAAGAAATGGATCTCCTCTGAGGCCTCATGGGCCATTGTGGGGGTTGCTACCAACCACAACAATATTGCTTGCTGTCAAACCTGGGTCTCTGTCAGTAAAACGGGATGCTTTGGCATCTGAGTCCACCCCTGCTCCCGCCCTCTGGCTCTGGAGAGAGGACTCATCAAGACCAACAGCAAATACTGGGCAGCTTGCTACCATCCAGTTTCCACAGCTCACCCGGATTCAGTGGTGGCTACAACTTGATGCTGCACAACTTGCCTGGGTGCAGTGGCAGCTTCCACACAGCTTGCCTGACTTACCAGGCCTGGCCGTGGTCACTGCCCTTGAGTGATTTCCTGCTGCACAGCTGAGACCCTGTGTGGGGGTAGAGCAGATTTGGGAGACCCGGATTCAGATCCCCACTGCTGGGTGACCTCGGCCCAGTCGCCCTCAGCCTAATCTACCTTAGAGGGTCGTTGGGATAAAATGGAGGAGAGGCGAATAGAGTAAGCTGCTTCGACTCCCTATTGGAGCAAAAGGTGGGGCGATAGACAACTAAAGCTGAAGGAGGGTGGGTAAAAGTTGGTTGGTGAATGGGAAGGAGAAAAGGAAGCAGGAGGAGGGGATGTTGGGGCTGCCATGAGGAGACAGCATGGGGAAGGGGTTGCGAAGAAATGACGCGAGTCATTACGGGTATTATAATTTGGAAATAATTTTTAGGTTAAACTGAATCTGTTAAATTGGAAACTGCTAAAGGGATTTCAAAGGAGAAATGTGAGCACAAAGCGAAGAGTCGCACAAGCAGCCTGATTAAATAGACAGGAAGAAATGACACAGAAGGCCAAATAGAAAAGACAGTTGCATCAGTTAAGCCAGGAAAGGTAACAAACCAGTTTTGCAGTAGAAGGAAACAGTCAAGAGGCAATATCAGCAGTGCTTATAATCCAGAGATGTTACATTTTTGCAGTAGCTTAACAAAGTAGAGGCAGAAGTACTTGCAGGCCCCTTATCCCATTCTTATTAATTAAAATGTTATTGGTATCTTTAACAAAGATTACTTGAGCTATCATAGCATATTATTTTTAAGGTTTCAAAAAAAATAGATCAATGCTGTGATTTTTGACCTCGGGAAATATTTTTACCCAGATGTCTCTTCTATGCAAACCAACACGGCTATGATGACAAGTGGCTTTTTTAACATGCATAAATGACTGCATCAAATTGTTTTGTCATTTAATTCATGTATACCCTGACTTTCTCCCCTAATGGGGGGACGACTCACCGTGGCTTATGTCATTCTCTTCTCCTCACAACAACAACCCTGTGAGGCTGAGAGAGAGTGTGACTGGCCCAAGGCCACCCAGTGAGTTTCCATGGCAGGAGGGGATTTGAACCGAGGTACACACACTGGTTCTCAATTTTTTTTTTTGCTTGTTTAAAATGTCATACTTGGATATTGTTCCCAAGTTTGGTTCCAGCAATGTACAAATTTGATCGGTCTTTGTAAGAGATAGGAGCCTTCCTAATCTTGTTTCACTCTTTGATTTAAATGTTTCTGACAAACTCATGTCTTGTGCAAAGTGTGCATAAAGTCATATTTAAACATCTAATGCAGTTGGCTCTGGCTCCAAAGTAATCCACTTCGAGAATCAGTTCCCATTCACTGTTATCTTATGCCTTTGTTGCCTTTCTGAATAGGAAGACTGCTGTTTCTTTAGAGATCTTTAAATCCTGAACGAAGTTCTGGGCCTTTTGAACTCTGTCACTCAGTTTTCTTTTTGATAGAAATCCAAAAAGGAAACAGCTAACTTTTTTTTTATAAGCTGTATTTTTGTCTTCTTGTAAAACAGAACCCAGTATTTTGTAATGATGTTCCTGGATAAGACTCCGTATTTGATCTGTCTTTGGGTTTTGGATTTAAAGTTCTTGTCTGATCCCACACTTATAAAAATCATATTGCAGTATTAACATTATTTTTAAAGCCTTGCTAACCTGAGCACCATTGTAGGAGCAAAATGCTGATTTTATTGCTTGGTTTTCACTCAGTGTTCTTGCTCTGTTAAAATCCTCTGCTCCAGTTCAGTGATCTTGGGAATGTGTGAAGAGCCAGAGCCAGTTTGGTGTAGTGGTTAAGTGCGCGGACTCACGCAGACTCTAATCTGGGAGAACCGGGTTTGATTCCCCACTCCTCAACATGCAGCTGTTGGATGATCTTGGGTCAGCCACTGTTCTCGCAGAGCTGTTCTCTTGAGCAGTTGTGGGGTGGGGGGAAGGGAAAGAACATTGTAAGCCGCTCTGAGACTCCCAAGTGATGGGTGGGGTATAAATCCAATCTCTTCTTTCCAACGTACCTGTATCACAGGTATTCTCATATTGTATGTTCTATATCCCCTTCTAGCAAGTATATCTTGGTTTTGCTGCCTTAGTTGCAAATAATCACAGCGACATTGCACCTTGCTGTACAACACTCATTCTCTGCAGACTTCAGCTGTCTTTTCCCAAACACATAATTCATTGTCTGTCTCTTGGGGGCCCCTGATTGCCATGTAATGACTACCAGTGACGTCAAGGTCACACTATAGATCAGGTGTTCCCAACAACTCTGAGCCTGCAGAGTCACCTTTGGAATTAGGAGATGGCATAAGTGGGTGCAGCCACAAAATGGCTACCACAAAACAGGTGGAGCTACCCAAAGATCACTGCTGCTGGCGCCCAGTGAAGACCCTTGTGCTGTGGTTGCAACTGCTTCCAAAACGACATTAAAAAAACCCCACACACATTTCTAAGAATCTGAAATCTTTCTGGGCAAAAGCCGCAGTTGGCCCGCTTTCTAAAGACATTTAGTGGGGACTCCGAGTGTAGACTGCTAAGATCAAAGGATGACAATGTTGTAACATCCATTTTTGAAAATCCGTCCAAGCCCTAAGGCATTTCCATAGAGAATCCAAAGATTAATTATTTTGGATTAGTTCTGGTTTGAGTTTAAAAGTGCCAAATGTGGCTGTTACAACTTAAGGTCATACATATTAGGTACATTCTGCGATATGCCTCCAGAACTGTTTCTCTTCCAGTTCAGGTGGGGAAACTTTCATGATCCACTCCCACAAGTTAGCAAGACTCTGGAATTTGATTACTTCACAGTTTGTATTTATACCACAAGTTAGTGTATACCCCGCCAATGCTCCCTCTAAGCTGTGGAGTCTTCTGAGCAAAAATTCTCCTTTGGGAGCTACTGGCATTAAAGTTGTGAGCGAGTGATTTAGCTACTGTAAACGTTTGCTTTGGAGCCCTCCCTCCTGAGCTCAGACAAAAATGTGTGAGCCGGAGGCTAAAAAACTGAGCTAGCTCACACTAACCCCGCTTCGAGGGAACATTGTACCCCACTACAGAGATGGACCGTGTTTTAGTGGATAGAACGGCCATATTACAAGAGTAGAAATAGCATGGTAGAAATAGTGTTCGGTATTAAGACTTAAGCATTTTAATTCATGCTATTTAATTATAGTGGGTTGTATCAACTGTTGGAGCCCTGACTTCCTGTTCCCTTTTGAGGGCAAGCAAAGAAGCCAAGACAGAACCTTGCCCCTTCCCAACACAAAGAGCTTCCGGGGGGAGGGGGGGATAATTTGTGTTTCTTGACCTGCATTTTCCGGTATCTTTATTCGTTGGTGTTTTGTTTTGTGAATTTAGGGCGTACACCCTGTTGAGGCCCTGGCCTGTATAACCCGGGTTGGCCTTGATCTCATCAGATCTCAGAAGCTAAGCAGGGTCAGCCCTGGTGAGTGCTTGGATGGGAGGCCAACAAGGAGGTCCAGGGTTGCAGGCAATAGCAATAGTCACCTCTTACTCTGAAAACTCTGTGGGGTTGCCATAAGTTAGCCTGACTTGCCGCCACCCCCCACCCCCATCAGTTTTTGCTCTGGTCAGGCGGGGGGGGGGGATTTAGGCTTGGTCTCTACCAGTGTTCCCTCTAAGCGGAGTTAGTGTGAGCTAGCTCACAGTTTTTTAGCCTTCGGTTCACACATCGTTTGCCTTAGCTCAGGAAGGAGGGCTCCAGAGCCAAACTAATTTATGCAGCAGACAAATTGCTCGCTCACAACTTTAATGCCAGTAGCTCCCAAAGGAGAATTTTTGCTCACAAGACTCCACAGCTTAGAGGGAGCACTGGTCTCTACTTCCATTTGACTTCCTGTTTGCCCGTTTAACCTCCAGACAGCAAACTGAAGAGAAATGTGAATTGTTTCTTTTCTTTTTTAAAGAGTGCAAGTATGATGGCTTGGATTGTGGGTGCTGCTTCTGCAACTCCCCTGTCTTTCAGTAACCCCGAAACTGCTTAACACTAGAGGAGCATGGCCTGCCCCTGCAGTGGATGGCAGTACAAAGGGAAGCACATCTGGAGATCCAAGTAGTCACCCTTGGCCGCTAGTTACTGACAAAGTGTCACTTTACTTCGCAGCCCGTCTCCCCCCCCCCCCCCCTCCCTTTTTTTCTTCTTTTTGTCACAACTGCCATTTCACTTGGAGAGCAGGGGCTACTAGGTTGAAGAGGAGTGGAGCTGGTTCTCAGAGCCTTCGCCCAGAGCGAGGCAGGTGATTCCATACTGCCACTCAGCTTCTGGGCCTGCTGTTGTCATTGGTTGGGCGGGGTGGTGGTGCCATGGTGCGTGCGCACACCTTTCCTGCCCAGTAGGGCTTCGTTTCAGCAGCAGCTACCACTGCTGTATTGTTTTTCTCTCTCCTCTTTCCCCATGTATGTTTAAACAAGTATGCCCTTGAGCTTCCTCGGTGTGTGTGATTAGCTCTACCCCCAGTGGCCATTCTGTGGCTGTGGCCACCAACCTGTGTCGGAATTCCAAAGACATCCACAAGCTCAGAAAGGGTTGGGCTCTGGGTTGGGCTCTGCCTAGGTCACCTTTGATGTCTTTGATGTACGCGGCTTATATTTGAGGCTGAAGGGGAAACTGCACTATGGATAGCGTATGGGAAGTTGGTGGCCTCCCCCACCTGCCTTCCTGTGTGTAGAGCTACAGGTTTGCAGTCCTTAATACAGAACCAGCTTCAAAGCAGTGCTCTCGTTCGTCAAGGTTACCCAGGCTAGCCCAATCTCATCAGACCTTTGAAAGCTAAGCAGGGTCGGCCCTGGTCAGTGTTTGGATGGGAGACTACCAAGGAATACCTGGGTTGCTATGCAGAGGCCGGGAATGGCGAACTGCTTCTGCAATTTCATGCCTTGAACACCCTACAGGGTTGCAACTTGCCATAATTCAGCAGCGACTTGATGGCAGAAAAAGGGCTGTTCTGCATGGGCCCTGTGGTTTCCGGAGGCTTGCCTCTGACCTCTTTTGGGGCTTTTGAAGCACTTGGGTCAGGTCCAGAGAGCAGGGTTACTGTGAGGGTTGCCAGTCTCCAGGTGGTGGCTGGAGATCTCCCCAAATTACAAGTGGTCTCAGGTCATAGAGATCAGCCCCCCCCTCCCTGGAGAAAGTGGCTGCTTTAGAAGGGAGGCCTCATGGTATTATACCCCACTGAGGTCCTCCCCGGCCCCAAACCCCGCCCTCCCCAGGTTCCCCGCACAAGAAAAGTCTCCAGGAATTTCCCAGACCAAACCTGGTTACTGTGGGGACGAGCTAAATCTCCAATCTTGGAAATGTTGGACTTCGCAGGATAGGAGATTGTCCTTGAGGCCGCCATCTGTGCCTCTGAAATGGAGTTTGCCACCTTCCACCACCTCTAGGCCCTGTGGGAATGAGCCCTTGGCAACTAAGGCCTGACAACTCAGAGCTGGGAAGTTTATTTCTTCTCATAAACTTTCCCCAAAAGTTGGCAGCTACTTTGAGGCCGTTTCCCCTTCAGTCTTCCCTTGAAATTCATTGGGATCTCACTCCTTTAGGGGCTGCGTAATGAATGTGATTTCCTCATGGTTACTACACCAGTCAGATTATTTCACGATGTCACGGAGGGCAAGCAAAGTCCATCGGAAGGCAAGCTTAGATCTTACCAATCTGTTGGACCACTGATTGCCCTCTTTTTAAAGCGCAAACGTGTCTTGAGTGAAATGTGAAGTCTGTTCTGGTACCAGAGTTCAGGAGGAGTAGAGTTCCCCAGTGCTCCTAGAATCCATCAGAACGCAGGGGCTTGTCTGCAACCCACACCAATGGAAGGATCTTCCTTGCATTTCTCTCCTTCCCCAGCACTTCTTTTTGACCCCACAAAAGGGATGACGAGCCATGCAATTTTGGCGTGCTGCATTCAGGGCAGGAAAGGGGGTGCATTTTCCCATTCTTGTTGAGGATGTTATTCAGTCACTTCTTGTAAAACAGTTGTAGCTTAATGAGTGATAGGGGCAGGTTTCAGTTGAACAGAGGGTGACCAATACCATTTACTGGGCCCGGTACCTTCTTTGGCTGTGAAGAAGAATGGGAGTGCGCTCAAGGTACTGTGAGAGCAACATCTAACCCCCCCTCCCCAGCATCTTGCATCTGCAATCCTGGCTACATTTGACTCCTCAAATGCATAGATCCTCACTTCCTTCGGTTATGTGACCTGTATTCTGTATTCTATCAGAGACAGCCTTGGCATATGTGCACAGTTAGAACTGGAGAGCCAGTTTGGTGTAGTGGTTAAGTGCGCGGACTCTAATCTGGGAGAACCGGGTTTGATTTCCCACTCCTCCACTTGCACCTGCTGGGTGACCTTGGGCAAGCCGTAGTTCTGATAAGAGCTGTTCTTGAAAAAGAGCAGTTTCTGTCAGAGCGCTCTCAGCCCCACCTACCTCACAGAGTGTCTGTTGTGGGGAGGGGAAGGGAAAGGCGTTTGTAAGCTGCTCTGAGACACCTTTGGGTAGTGAAGGGCGGGGTAGAAATCCAATCTCTTCTTCTAGAATAATGGACTGTTGCAGAAAGTTGTAGGTTAGTTCCCCAATACCAGGGACGCCCAATGTGTTGCCTGTGGGTGCCAGGGTGGCCGCCAACTCCTTACCTGCTGCCCACCAAGTGTTTTCAGAAACTGGGTCGGGCCACTTCTGATTGGCCATCAGAGATGTCATTGGCTGTGCAGATTAAAATAACATTGCTTCAGTGGGAGCTGCCACCACAGTGCCGTTTTTATTCTATGCCTCATTCCTCTTTCCTGGTACATTTTTAAAATTGCCCCTTTTATCCCGTGCACTAGGACTTCCGCAGGAGATAGAATGCAAGACGGGAAATGTAAAAGCACATCCCTTTACCTGTATTTCTGAGGCAGTAAGCCTTGGTTTGTAAATGTTTGTGCTCTAAATAAGATGGGGGTGAGACTTTTTTCACACCCGAGAAAATGCTGAATGTGCCATAGAACGGACTACTGTATGATCACAGTTTCTGGCAGGATGAGCATTTGTGTGTAAAGTGCCATCAATTTGCAGCCAACTTCTGGTGACCCCACAGGGTTTTCAAAACAAGAGATGGTTTGCCACTGCCTGCCTCCACGTAGCAACCCTGGCCTTCCACCGTGGTCTCCCATCCAAGGACTCAGCAGGGCCGGCCCGTCTAGCTTCCGAGGACTGAGGAGATCAGGCTAGCCTGGGCCACCCGGTCAGAGCAGCAGGATGAGTAGCCAGAAGCAGATAGCTATCGGACAATATTTTCCTACCAGTCTAGTAACCTCTAAAAGTCTTCCTGCTTTCCCCAAGTATTCTGAGGGAAAACCCGTAAAGCATCGAGTCAGGTCTTTTTCTGTTGCCGTTTGCTGGCTTGAGCAGCATTGATATTCCTGTTTTATCCTTAATAATTTGTTTGTTTATAGGCTTACCCCCAGTCTCCAACCTTTTACCAATGTACCCCTTCTGTCCCAAATCTAGCCTAAATTAAAATAGCTTCTGAAAGGGCCTTTGTTCGACTGTCACCCGCATATCATCTCTTCTTGCTGGTCTTTGCATTCCACTGGAACCAGGATTTTACTCTGTTCCCTTTTTGTCCCCAGTTCCTTTACTAACAGGGTCAGCCTTTCATTCTTTTCTTTTTTTAGACTTGTGTTTGATGACGCTTTTCCTTACCTTGCATTCTTAAATCTGATTATGTAGGAAAATGGTCAGAGAAGGCTGTAGGTGCATGGCTTGGTGTCATGGGAATACATCAAAAAGCGAGGGGGGGGATAAAAACCCAGCCCCAGAATTGAATTGGATACCACAAAGGTTGAGCAGGAATAACTTAAACGTGAATTCAAATAAATCAATTTACTGTATAGTGCACTTTAAATACAAATTTAAACATAGGGCTTGGATTTATCCTCTAGTCTGAAACCACTGGACTAAGTAGTCCTTGGTGTACGTTACATAAGAGAAACGAATATCCACAAGCTGATGACATGAAGTCATTTTTAATCTGTATCATGGGGCCCATAAGACAAATATGACTCGTCTGGGTGAAATTCCTGGATTCTTTGCCGTTTGTGCACCTGGCAGCCGTAGTTTGTTTTCCTGACGCAAGTGGGACAGCAGTAGCATCAAGCAGTGTGACTGGAGAAATAGCTGTGCTCCGGTAGTTTGGAGTGGAAGACCAAATAGATGAAAATCCCTTCCTCCCAGTTATATGTAACAATTCTGTGCATTTTCAGTGATGCTGCTAACTGGAAAGTAAAAGGCTTGGTTACCATTTTTCCCTGAGAGGGCTTTCCACCTTCCAAGCTTTTAACAGCTAACAAGCAGATACTCAGCAGGTCCTAATATGGAGTTGTGGCAGTGGTAAAGATCTCATGCACTGATTTTGTGAGCTGCATGTTGTCCCAAAGTTTTTAATGGCATAACAGGATCTCTGGAGTACCAGACAGCAACCCGTCCACTTCTGCTCCCCCCCCCTTGCACCTTACCAACCTAGTCCTTAAAAATACTGTGAATTTTGTCAGAATCCAGTTGCATTGCAGTCAGAAGAATTTATATATCTGATTCACAACATGGTCAGATCTGTGGATGCTTACATGCAGAGATTGGAGTCATGGGCAGACAAGACAGGTCTTTCTATAAACCTGAAAAAGCCCCAGGTTTGCAGGAAAATCTGAAGTCTTCAAAAATCTATTGGAAGGGGGGGTTAAAGACTAAAATAGTAGAAGCAGTTGTAAGCAATTACAGTGGTATTGCCAGTATTGGGGGCTTTTAGAGAAGGGACAGAGGAAATAATGGGGGGGGGGATGAGATACCTCTCCCACGTCCTTGAGGGTTCTTATCTATTGGGCAAATCTATACATTGTTTGTTCAAGTAATTCTTAAATATTGGAAACCTTTCCCAGAGCAAATGGTGATAAACAGTCAGTTAAAGCTCTAATTCTGCCAACAGTGGCAGTAAAAACTCTCTGGGAGTAAGACCCATTGTAGGATTCTGACTTGTCCTTAGGATTGCTCTCTGGGTTTCTTACAGCATTTCACAGACTAGCAGTGCTGTCCTAAAATTAACAGGCTTTAGAAGGATGTGACTGCTCAGGATGCAAATAATTTTCTCCTTTATGTTTAAAAAGTACAAAACTATAGCAGGATTCACTATACATCACATGATATCATTATTACGCTTTTACCAAGGTCAGTAATTCCCAACATCTTGCTCATTTGCCAAGTTTTGACAGGCTGCATTGAAAGTGAAGGTAATTCTGGACAATGCTAGGATTTTGCTATTCGTCAAGTAGAAGTAAAGTCCAGATTAGAGTGTAGATTTGAGTTTATGCAAACTTAGGCAAAAGATTGACTTGAGTGCATGGATTTTATAGAGTCCAATTTCATAATGTACAAGTCCGCCCCCCCCCAAAAAAATCTGTTATCATCTGACAGTTCTGCCAAATATATATTAAATCTGCCCTTACTTGGCAACAATCCCAGCATTTCTCATCTTCATTTATTATGGTATCATAGTTCATAAAAAATTCCTTCCAATCAATAATACAGAGATTGGTCCACAAACAAATATTGTATCCCAATCAGAATCCATAACCTGAGTTCTTAGCATCACAACTAGGAATGCTGCTAACTTTGGCACAACTGTGACCACCTGGTCAATTTACCTGGCTCAGCTCCCTCGGATGCAAGGCTAAGGTCCTCCTTGGATTGTCCTAATGATCCTTGCCGGTGTTTGGGTCGAGCAGCTTTGAGCCAGCACAATAACTGCTTATTGCAACCTCAGTTCTGCAATTCTGCTGTGTCTGTGATTTTTTAATTAACATTACTGTAGTGTTAAGCTTGGAATCATTGTGCAATACTGTAAGCTGGCTCAAACTGGCGGGACTATTTTCCTTTTCAAAATTGGAAGCAGTGGCAGATCAGTAGTGGGGGGCAGGCAGATGTTGATAGAGTACTGAAATGGGCGACCCCTTAGCACGTCCAGCTCTGTTTAGTGATGTCAGTACAAGTCTGTCTCTGTAAAACCACCCCCCCCCCAGTTTGAAGCAGTTTACAGTATTATGCCATGCCTCCAGGAATACTGTCTACCAGTGGAAATAGCGTAATAGTGGCAATTTCAGTTTTAAAAAATGGTGAACATGAGGCAAGCAGTTCAAATGGAGAGAAGCAACCAGCACGATCGTTTCCAGCATGTAGGAGATGGCAGTGTAATCGCACAAAACAAGACATACCCTGGACACATCCAGCAGGTTGCTGACTGAACCAGCAAGTGGTGGAACATGTCTGGTCCGTATTAGTTTTGAATCAATTCCCTATCATCCAACAAGATAAATATTTGAAATTACAGCAACATTTGATGTCTTCACTGACTCTTTACCATCCCTTATTAGAACTAATAATAATACCTGGAATGTTAGAGCAAATAGTTTAAAATTTTCACCATGATACTTCCTGCTGTTTCTGTTCCTGCAGTACTTGATTTAATTCATAATCTTGTAGCAATAGACTATAAAATATTTTTTAACTATTGCACATGAGTATACCTGATGAAACAAAGGTTGTTATTTCACGGTATCAGTTAACTTGGGATTTCAAGCCAGTAAACTACTTTGATAAAGACAAATGGGACTAAAGAACATTGTTCAACAATACACTGTGGGTGACTTAAGTCTTGCCTGAACCATCATACTAGCACAAAGGTCCCTAATGTTGTGCCTGTGAGCTCCATGGTGCCTACCGACACCTTTCTTGGTGTCAACCAAGTGTTTTCAAAGGGGCCACTGAAGATCCAATTGGCTATGCAGATTAAAATGTTTCAGTGGCCACTGCCACCACAGTGTTTGTTTTATTTATTGTTTTATCTCTCTTTCCCACTATATTATTTAAATTGCTACTCTTCTCTCCTATACTTGGGCTTCCTCTCTGTGCTTAGCTCTGCCCCCCATGGCAGACATTTTGGGGCAGTACCCACCACCCAGAATTCCAAAGGTGCCCACAGTCACAAAAAGGCTGGGGACCCCTGGACTAGCATAATAAAAACTCCATTTGCTTTGGATCCTGGTTTTCTGCATGATAGGAACAGCCACTCTGGCTTTGGTCTTGTTCTGGACATAGTCTGTCAACAGTTCTTGACAGCTAATTAAAGCAGAAAGAGGGATGAGAATAATGACAAACTCTGGGAATAACATTAGTCTTGAGGACTGTAATTTTCCCAAATCAAGAGGTAGTTGCTTTGGTGCAGGCAGAAATCCTGTCTTCAGATCACGGCTTTCGTGCCTCCTCCCATCCCACTGCAGTTCTTCGGGGGCATTTTGGTCTGCAGCTGGAGGGGCCCCTCTCCCCAGGCCACACAGGCCTTCCTGAGTCAGCCAGCAAGCGTGGGGAGCCCCAGTATGCTGGCCACACCATTTCCTCCTGTGCTGTTTAACTCAGCCTCAGCGGAATGGTATCTACAGGCCTGGAGATTGCCTGTAAGGATGCTCCCCTTTTGGCCCACCCTCCCACCACTGGGGCTCCCCAGGATCCAGCCACCCAGGGCTGGGGCAGGAGCAGGCAGCCAGAGATGGTTCCCAGAGACACTGGGAGCACATCGCCTTCCCCCAGATCTTCCTCATTGGAGGGAGAGCCCCCTTCCCACAGGAAAAAGCACCCTAGGAAAAGCAGGCACCACAGCCAAGCAGTGGGGGCAGTTGATGAAAGGGATCAGACATCACAGTGGGGGCAGTAGGGTGGTCAGTCCATGCTCCTTGCAAGTGAAGTCGCCAGACCCAAAGCTCAGGGGACTCAGGCTCTGAATCTGGGGGCAAGGCGTGCCACTCAGCAAACCCAGCTCAGAGAGGGAAGGAGGAGAGTGGTCGGGAGAGGACTCCGAGACTCCAGACCATTCGTCAAGACTGTTCCAACTGGAGCACTTTCAGAGGCTGCTAAAGGAAGTTCTTTCCATTCTAAATTACCAGATGGACCTCTCAGAAAAAGCCAGATCATCCACATTGGCCAAACTTGATAGGAAGGGGTTTAAGAGACTAAGAGACCATCAGTCTGCCCATTTCCAGAGTTTTTCTAATGAAGTCTTGAGGGCGGAGTGGGCTTTCCCAGAGTATGGCTCTTCGCTAACAAGCATTGCCAAGAAATGCTATGCCTTGCCAGAGGCAACCATGGAGGACTTCAGTCGTTGCTCTCCTCTCAAAAGATGGGGACAACGCTCTCAAAGACTTGATGAATAGGAAAAATGAGACTGCGCTCAAGGAATCACACAAGGTGTCTTCCCTTGGAATCAGGCATTGGTAGTCCAATCAATTTTTTTTATTATTTTTTTTTATACTTTTTTACAATGCACAAAACACGGTAAACATAACCAGGAAAAATAGGGAGGTATAGATTACAACAAGATAAGAATTAGAACCATTGGGAGAGTACAATTTATAAAAATAAGACAATCCCGGCTATTAACTATATTTACTATGGTAACTCTGTGTTTATTCATTACTCTGTGGTTACTTTGGTGGACCACATGAGCCTCAGTGCGCTGTGTTTAGGGCTAGTGTGATAGAGATCAAATGTTTATGTTATGCTAATTGGAGGATTAGGGTTTGTGGCAATTTACAGGAACAACCACCTGTGATAATTTGGATTTGAGGGAAGTATTTCGTGCTCTGTCATATATTTTATAACTGGTGCCCATAGCCTTGTGAACTTCACGTGTGGTGTGGCATTTGGTGGACGAGATCCTCGGCTTAAATCTGCTATTTTAGCCATGACAAACTGTTCCCAGAGCTTGTCATGTCATATCGTAAATGTTGGGTGGGTGGGAGATTTCCAAAAGGCAGCTATTGTTAACCTGGCTGTTGCAAGCAATACTGACGTAAGGACGCTCGCTTCGACCTTGATGGAGTCGTCCCATTTGTTTAACAACATGATTTCTGGTGTACAGGAGATTCTTTGCAAGGTAATCTCATTAACACAAAGCTGTACCTCGTTCCAGAAATGATGTATCTCCGGGCAACTCCACCAGCAATCAAATTTCAGCAGAGCCATTGTTATTTGAGTCGACAGTCTACTTCAGGACATGGAACCTAATCCCCTCACACTTAAGAGATCACTTCTCTGGCAGAATTTGCTGCGAATGCATCTCAGGATATCATGCAGATCTGCACAAGGTTGCAGGCAGCAAACGTTGTAGTCAGAAGGAATCTCTGGCTAAAACACTGGAATCCAGCCTGTCTGCAGAAAAAAATTCTGATAGACCACTCTTTGGAGAGGGAGCTTTAGACAAAGTCTTAGTAGAAGCAGAAGAAAAGAAGAAAGCCATGCCATCTACCTCAGCTTCAAAGGAAATAGACAGCAAAGAGAGGTCCTACAACTCCTTTTGTGGCTTCAGACCTCATGCCAGGGGATGAGAAGGCAAGGATTTTAGGAGCAACCATGCCTTTAATTACCGGCCGTGGTTCCAAAGCAGACAGTTTCCTCCCAACAAGCAGGACAGGGCAGGTCCAGCAAAAAGAGCCACCACCTGACTACAAGATAGGGGGTTGCCTCTGGAACTTTGCCTACATGTGGAGGCAGACCACAACCAGCCAGTGAGTGCTTTCCATCATAGAGCACGATTACATGATAGAGCTAGCGTCTCCACCACACCACAACGACTGCTACAGGAAGCTGTAGAGCATTTTCTGGCCATCAGGGCAGTCACACCGGTGCCCACCTCTCAGAGGTTCCAGGGGGTCTACTCAGTCCTCTTCGTGGTGCCCAAGAAGTCAGGAGACTGGAGGGCAATTCTCAGCCTAAAGGAACTGAACTTGTGGGTAAAAAAGCAGAAGTTTTGCATGGAGTCGCTTTGCTGTATTGTCCAGATAATACATCAAGATGACTACATGGTGTTGCTGGATCTCAAAGAGTCTTACCTGCTTATTCCTATACACCAACGTTCCAGGCAGTTCTGTGTTTCTCCCTGGGGACCAGCATTACCAATACACGGCCTTGCCAAGAGTCTTCACCAAGGTGCTGGTAGTGCTTGTGGCCCACATAAGGCAGAAACGGATCCATATATACCCTATCTGGACGACCTGCTGTTCAGGGCCAGGGACAGCAAATCAGTGTCAAGGGACTCAGAAGTGTCCCTTCAACTGCTGTGGCAGCATGGGTTCCCGACAAACCCAGGGACGAGGCAGCTTACCTTGTCTAAGTAAGCTGGGGGCCAGGATAGACGCGGTGTCAGCAATGGTCTTCCTCCCACCAGAGAAGATCTTGGACAGAATCAAAAAGATGTGCAAACAAAAAGCATCAGATCTCTGCAACATTGGGCCTCTTAAATTTGACAACAGACCTCATCCCACAGGCCCGCTTTCACACAAGTTTACAATATTATGCCATGCCTGCCACACAAAAAGGACATCAGCAGGAGGCACCACAAGCAGATCAAACTCCCTCCTTCAGTGTTCTGATCGCTAAGACAGTAGTTTTCATGAAGGAACCTAATCAAGGGAGTGTCCTTCCTAAAATCACCCCACATTATGCTGACCACAGACGCTAGCAAAAGGGGTTGGGGAGTGCACTGCAGGGGCCAAGTAGCTCAAGACAAGATGGAGATGCAAAAGCACACATCAGCCATCAAGACCAGCAGGACTTGATTGGGGTGGCCTTTGGCAGAAGAGTGCTACATCAGGTAGCGGGGTGAGACTGGAGTAAGGAGTGCCTGGGCTAACACATCCCACCCCTGTCAGCTAGCTTTGGTGTATAACCAGCTTGGATGACTTCCCCCACTGAAGGAGAACGAAACATTGGACTTACCAGAAGGTTTCTTCTCTTCAGTGGGGCAAAGCCATCCACTTCCCATCCACCCACCCCAAAAGAGAAAGAGATGTAGAAAGCGAGTGGGAGGCAGAGGTGGTCTACAGCTTCTGGCAGGAAATCAAAGGCTGGATAGAGCTAGGGTATGGGATGACTGGAGGGGTGGTCTCGCTTCACTCCAGGTCAGTCGCACAAAAATTTGCATAGCCCTGCCTGGAGCAAGAGGAGGCATGACCTAACCAACTTGGATGACTTCACTGAAGAGAAGAAACCTTCAGTAAAGTCCAATGTTTTGTTTTGATCTATCAGATATATTCATGCCCAGTAGTTCGATTTCTGTTGCCCAAAAACTGAATTTCAGAAGTGAAAGTAAATCAGAGTTTTATGGTACCTTCTAAAACATAATGGTGTAGTGTTTAACTGATGACAATTTGTTCAATAAAGAACCAACCTAGATAATAATTTGCAGTCTATGAAGACAACAGCTAAGGTCAATCCATCCTAAAAATGAAACACCTGACAGAACATATTTTCCCAGTAAATACATGGAATGATAGTTATTTTCAAACCTAGTTTGGAGATCAAGCTTTTTTAAAAGCCCAAAATTCTTTCACAATTCTGTCTACTCATGAAACTAACCAAGGGGTTGGATCCAGGCTAAATTTTCCAGTGGCAGAATGGAGCTTTCTTTCTTTCCCCCTCCCACTTCCGCCCACCAGTTTCCATCAAATGCCGCAGCTGGGTGATCGTGGACCACTACTAATGGTGTTTGTGTGTCTGCAATAGGAATGGTGAATCAGCAGAAATTGCCAATTTAGCCTGGATGCAGCCCCGGCTGTCCAAATGAGGGATTTGGTGACCATTGTTTACATTTTGGTTACATCCAGGTCAGATTACTGCAGAGTATTCAACACAGTGCTGCTACCGAAGACTGTTCAAAAGTTTTCACTGGTTAAAATGCGAGAGCTGGGCAGCTAGCAGGTGTAACAAACGCATTCATGTTACAAACCGTTACACTTGCTGCCAGTTTGCCTCTGGGTAGGTGTTGACCTATGAAGCCCTACATGGCCTTGGACCACAGTACTTGAAAGATTGCCTTTCCCCATATATATTTGCCCATCCGTTGGCCATCACTGGAGGCTCTGTTCTATGTGCCCCCATGCCGCGAGGCTAGGGCTGTGTGCCCCCCAGAGCTAGGCCCTACTTGGGAAGGGTGTCCACACCCTTGAACTCTCTTACATAGGCTTCTCTGGCATCAAGTTGGTATGCTTTGGGGCATCAGGCAAAGGGACCTTTTGTTTTTCTCAAGTTTTTTAGCGCCCCCCCCCCCCCAGTAGTTGGTTTAAATTTCCCCGTCGTGTTTTAATGATTCCAGGCAGTGGTTTTAAAGCATTAACTTGAGGGTAAGGGTAGCCCTGTTGGTCTGCAGGAGAACAGCAAGACTGGAGTCTTGCAGCATCGTAAAGACCAGCAAGATTTTTGGGGGAGGAGCGTTCGAGAGTCAAACCTCTCAAGACTCAGAGCCGTGGCTGACTGGTCGAAGCACAGCTGACTGAAATTGAATCCATCTATGATGGAGGCCCTGTGCCTGAGCCGCAGGTGTGGGTGTGTGTGGAATCAGGGATCCGGCTCCCCACCCTCGATGGGACTTTGCTAACACTGGCACTAGTGGTGAGGAGTCTGGGCACGATCCTGGATGCCTCACTTTCAGTGGAGGCCCAGGTCATGGACATTGCCCGATCAGCCTTTTATCGTCTTCGGCTGGTCAGGCAACTGGTTGCCTATCTCTCCCCTCGCAACTTAGCCTTGCACAGGGATCCACGCAATGGTCACCTCCAGGCTGGACTACCATAACTTGCTCTATGCAGGGCTTCCCTTGAGACTGACCCGGAAACTTCAGGTGGCTCAAAATGCAGCTCCACCTGTCCTTACTGGGATGCCTGTACGAGCACATGTTCACCCAGTGCTCCGCCAGCTGCATTGGCTTCCAGTTGAATACCGGATCAAGTTCAGGGTTAGGGTACTAACCTTTAAAGCCATGTGTGGTCTGGGACCAGCATCTCTGCAGGACGGTCTCCTCTACAGTGTCCCCTGAAGAGCCTCATGTTCCTCAGAGCAACACTTACAGGTGATCCCTGGCCGATATCCAGAGCGAGAGCCTTTTTTGGCTCCAGCCTGGTGGAACAGTCTCCCCAGTGAGGTCAGGGCCCTGCGTGACTTATTACAATTCCGCAGGGCCTGTAAAACGGGTATGTTCCACCAGACCCCCCCCTTCTCCACCCACTTGTTCCATCTACCAGCACTACTGCAGGTGTCACCTTTATGCTCTTACTGATAGGAGTCTTGCCACTTGCTTTAAAAAAACCCCAGAACATCTGAGCACACATACGAGGGGAATTTTTTTGAGAGCACTTTAACCACATGGAAGCCACCTTCTAATTTATGTTATGGTTGTATGGAACAGAATTTTACTGTATTATGTTTTAACTGTTATATTTGTATGTTGTAACCCGCCCTGAAATGGGGCCGCGGTGGCTCAGAGGTTAAGACACTGTGCTGCAGACCGGAAGGTCTGCAGTTCGAGACCCGAGTGCCACGTGACGGAGTGAGCTCCCGTCTCTGGCCCCAGCTCCTGCCAGCCTAGCAGTCCGCAAGCAAGAAACCGCAAGTAGATAAATAGGTACCGCTTCGGTGGGAAGGGAACAGTGTTCTGTGCACCTCGGCATTTAGTCATGCCGGCCACATGTCCACGGAAACGTCTTTGGACAGCGCTGGCTCTTCGGCTTGGAAACGGAGATGAGCACCGCCCCCTAGAGTCGGATTCGACTGACTTTCGAGCAAGGGAAACCTTTTTAACCCGCCCTGAGCCCTGCTTGCAGGGGAGGGGGGGGGAAATGATTAATTAATTAATGCTCTCTTCATCAGGTATCTGACAAAGGGAGCTCTGGCTCTTGAAAGCTCACACCCCTTTCCCAAATCTTGTTGGTTTCTAAGTGCCATCGGACTGGCTCTTAAGGGTATTCAAGATCTCATATTGTAACCCGACGTGGTTTATTTCCAGTTTTAAACTGTTCTGTTTTTTCCCCCAGCACGGTTGTTGTCATTTCTGTCGCTTGCTACCTCAGATATTTTTTTCATATAGACAGGTTACAAGCGCTTTAGATTAAATACGAATAGAGTGTGTTTTAACTAGGAAGCAATGGTTTCAAAACACCGTGCCACTTTAAAACCAGTGGTTATTCTGTAAAGACTTCTTATAAAATAAACTGTGAATAACCGATGCATCTGAGGATAAAGAACATACCTTCTCTGGTTCACCTGTGTATGTGTGTGTTTGGGGAGAGGGGGGAATCAGAGAACAGAGAGACGTTTAATAGCCGAGAGGGAACTGGGCAGTAGGTGCTCCACCCCACCCCCCCAGTATAAGAAACAGATTGCAAAATGTACCCAGAGGAGGCAGAAGGGTTCTCCTGCGTACCTGTGCAAAGTTTTGCAAGTGGCCTACAGATGTCCAGTTCTCCGTGTGGAGCTGCAGAGGCCACAAAGAACCAGTTTTGTGCTTTCTAGCTTGTTGCCTTGATGCCCGTCTATCTTGAGGAAGAACCATTTTGCAGAACAGAGAAAAATCAGAGTGGTTGTGGCAGAGACTACAATAAAGGCGCTGTTCTCGTTGGTCTTACAGGAATACAAGCGCAAGCTAGCCAGAGCCTCTCAGGTACGGAAAGAACTCAAGTCGCGCCTCCAGAGCCTTCCGGACCTCTCGAGGCTCCCCAACGTCACAGGGAGCCCAGTGCATCTCCCATTTGCCGGGGACGTTTACAGTGATGATTGACAGTCAGATGTTCGACTGAGAAGAGGAATGGGTCAGGTTAACGGATTGATTGATATTATTTTTGTATATTTGTTCAGAGTAGCCCTAGATGTTCTAATTTATATGACTTGTTAAATGTTGGTTGGTTGACTCTTTTACTGACAAGTGGTGAAACAGGTACTATGTTTATAAGAGGCAGCATCAGTGTATTATGTTAAAGAAAGAGCAATTATTGTAATTATCTTTTGTACTCACTTGGGTTAGATGCCTCCCCCATTGGAAAATGGATTCTTCTTTTATTTTGCCTACGTACTCCTTCTCAGACATAGTTCCAGTAATATAATCAAAGTGTACATGCTAAGAATTTGCAGTTCAGTTGCAACTGGGAAACATAGATCTTTTGCTTGTAAAAGAGAACTCATGAAACGATGTCTGAAACATGAGTAATAGGTTCCCTTCTCTGACGAAAACATATATGAACGTGAATATAACATTGTATTAAACACGTTGAATGACCAAAAATGACCATATTTAGTTTTTAATATTGTGCTTTAGCGTTTGTCTGATAGAAATGATTTTTCATCTTCTCTTGAGAGGTGAGTTTTATATACTGAAAGGCCATTTCCCCCCGCATTGACCCTTTTCTGAAACATCATTCTTAGCAGGCTCACCTCGTATTGGAGAACCACCATGCTGTTGCACAGTTTTTCACACGCCTATAAGCAAGGATATTTGAGTATGACAATTATGCATCTGCATTTGTTTTTTATTAACCACATCTAGGCTGCAGATTTACTATGAAGTAAGTCTCATTGACCTCAGTGTAACTTACTTCTGAGTATAAATGCATAGGATTACACTGGTAAAACTTGAAAGTGCTTGAATCACTTTAAGCCCCCCTGCCCAACATGGTGCCCATGGGCACCTTAGGCCCACCAAGTGATTTAGAAAGTGGATGGGGCCAAGTGGGGCTTTTGCCCAGAAGGCTTCTCATTGGCCATTGGCGATCTGGTAGGCTGTGAAGATTTTTAAACTGTTACTTAGGCAGCAGCTGCCACCACAGTACAAGGAGCTTCACCGTGTGACTGAAGGCCTGTGTAGGCAAGGAGATGATTTTCAACTATATGTTAATTTTAAGAGGTATCCTGTTAAACAAGGCTTCTGATTGAAATGTGGAAGGGTTACTACTAGAGTTATGCATGACCTCACTCCCTGACATGTTGTGGTTGGCTCCACTTCCTGTGGCGGCCATTTTGTTGTGGCTCTACCTCCTGTGGTGGCCATTTTGTGGTTGCCCCCGCTACCTTGTGCCAGAATTCCAGAGGTGCCCACAGGCTGAAACCAGCTATAACTGTGCTGTAAATGTATCAGGCACACAGCTGTGATATTGCAGAATGCCCCATCTGTTAGGGGGAGCACTGGGCCAGATCTCTTTATCTAATGAGGAACTCATCCTGCGAAGTCATCAAGGAGGGCCACTGCTCGGGTTCAGAGGTACTCATGCCGTGCAAGGTTATGTGGCTGAAGCAATAAGATGGGAAGACCCGCCCTCTGGTATCTGCATTTCTGCTTGCATGGACCACTCTCCATGTTATAAGAATGATTAGACAGGGACATGGTAAAGGGTCTAGGCACCACTGCCTTGTCACCTGGCAAAACCTTCAACTTCCTTCTCCCCAAATCAGGGCAGAGAATATTTCGTCTTCTGAAAAACAGCGAACACTAATGGGCAAACAATCTTTTCTTCACACCAAGCATGCTGATTTGAATGTGGCTGTCTTAAATATGTAGACGTACAATTGCTGTTTATGGATAAGACAGCAATGGCTCCAGTATGTCAAGCGCACTTTGCAGAGCCCACAGTGGTTTATACCTCTGCATAGCAATCCCGGACTTCCTTGGCGGTCTCCCATCCAAATCCTAGCTCAGGCGGGGACCCTGCTTTGCTTCCGAGACCTGACAAGATCCGGCTCGCCTGGGCCATTCAGGTCAGGGAGGGTAGCTGTGTTTAGTCTTGAATATTTAACCACAATTATAGCTGGTTACATTGCTTGTGTGCTGCTTTGTAATGTTTGGGAATGATCCAGCACAGTTCATCATGCGCAAGATCTAACGAATTTCAGTGAGTTTATGTGCTTGGATTTCATTCAGTGGAAATCAGTGGTATGTAAAGTTGCTTTACCTGCATAAAAGTAAGACACCATCTAGAACGTTGTTTGCAAACTGAAAATTCTATTTTTTGTTTGTATTTTTAACTGCCCATCCTTACCAATTTCATCTTTTTACTATTTTCTTGTATTAACAATCCACCAATACTTATAAATTCTAAGCCGTGGGCTTAGATAGTGGAGGATCTTCGACGTGGTCTCTGTGCTTCACACCCATGAGATCTAGTGCACACGCGCTGGATCGATCGGTGCTGTAGCAAGCTCTTTTAACGGATTTTCGCACCCAGTCCCTCAGGCATGCGCAGGAACCCCACTGCGCATGCCCAGAGGGGTGGGCGCAGACATCCCACCAATTCCTTTCTTACCGCTGCGTTGAGTAGACCTCTTCTTCGTCGGTCTGATCGGTTCGCTGCTAGCTCACCTCACAGCTCTTAGGAATTATTTCCAAGCTTATTTTACTTTATTTATTGTTTGTTTCTTCTTCAAAAACAGTTACAAAATTTTTTTTGCTTTTGGTTGGGAGTTTACCTCAGGCCTTCGGGCTACCCCCCCCCCCAAAAAAAGTTCCCTCATCTTTTCTTTTATGGAGAAGAAGTGGGGATTTTTTAATAGGTGCAGAGGTTGCGGTAGCAAACTTGCTCCTCCCGACTGCCATACCCTCTGCATTTTTTGCCTCGGAGAGTCTCACTAGCCAGAGTCCTGTCGCCACTGTGCACATTTCTCCAACCAAATGAGAAAAAACCGTGCTGCGCGCCTTAAAGTGGCGCTGCTTGAATCAGCCCTTGCTCCTGCCTCAGCGATAGAGGAGACACTGTCAACATCGACAGCTCCAGCATCGAGACCCGCCTCCAATGTCGACCGCCCGACGCCGAAGCTATCGGCATTGAAGGCACAATCGTCCGCTTCCACGCCAGTCAAAAAGAAGGCTTAAGCAAGTAAGGATCACAAGTCTGCGAAGAAGGGCACCTCCAAGTCCCTTAAGGCGGCGAAGAAGGGGACAGAAGCTGTGCCTGCACTGGGTGATGCCCCTATGGTGCCTCCCGCTTCAACGGCAGTATCGATATCGGAGGCACAACTCCCTCCGCCGGGTTCGAAAGCCCGTTAAGGGGCGAGTAGATAAATGGGGACCTACCCTTAGTAGGGTAGGGGGCACCCTCCTCTCCTGAGGTGTGTGGTGTGTGGCAGAGGACCAGCAACGGTAATGGCGGCGAAACGGCGACGGCAGAGTCCTGGAGCTGAGACGAGGTGGTGCGGCGTGGTGCGGCGACTGAAAGCCAGAAAGAGTGATCCCTGGTGGCCAGCGGTGAAACAACAGAGACGGCCGTCGTCAGCAGCAAAGAGGCGCAGAAGACGTCATCTCCCGGCGTGGCGGAGCCGACTGGACACAGCCGGGGCCAGGGAGAGCGGATTCGTGCGCCGAAAAAGCAGCCACCCGCCGGAAGCACCAGATGAAGGAGAGACGTCCCGCTGGACTGAGGGCCGAGAGACATCTGCAGCCGAAGAAGCCGGAGGCCGGAGAAGAACCGTCACCACCTAGGGTGCTGGTAGGATGACCCAACCGCTGTATGAATTGTGGCCGTAGTTAGGGAATGTAACAGGTGACTAGCACTACTAACTGTAAACCGCCCAGAGACCCCCATGGGGGGGGTTAGGGCGGTATATAAATCTAATAATAATAATAATAATAATAATAATAATAATAATAATAATAATAACAACAACAACGACCATCCAACTACTGGATTCCCCCATCCAACAAGTGGAGCATTCGTACTCCAACATCGACACGGCGAAGCTCCTAAGTCACCAAATGGGTGCAGAGCTTTCCCCCGCTCCTTCGACTTCGTCGGCATCGATGGTATTGGAAGCTCCTGACATCGATCCACGTCAGCACCGATATACTTCATGTGACACGCAGCATCACCCTCCACGTCTGCAAGGTCAATCTGTCGATATCGACGACCGAGACTACAGGGACGGCTCTCACAGACGGGCTGCTGCTTTGTCTCCCAGATGTCCACGGTCCAGAAGTTGCCCCCCAAGAGTCTTCCTGCCCCCCCCCCAATGTCATGGGATCAACAACAGTTGAGGTACCTGTACGGAGCTTATCCACCATCCATGCCGTGGTTGACTCCGGCGGGCTACTCTGATTGGGATCGCTATTCGTCCCACTCTGTTCATAGGTCGAGATCGCCCCACAGGTTCAGCATCTCTGTCCCGTCCTTCAATAGTCGATCCTTCCCATCATACTGTGGAACCAGGTCGTCCTGTCAACCCTCCAGTCACTCCAACCCCGGTTGTCCCTGTTATCCAAACAACTTGTCAACAGGACACTTCGGTCCAAATACCGCATGACTTCTCTGAATTCATAGAGGAGGACTCAGATACAGAGGCTTCTGAAGCTCATACCTCTCCCGACCATCTCCAAACCAGGATGTTGCTGAGGACTTACCCGTATCCCCATCCGACAACGTTACCTCTTACACTGATCTAGTCAAAAGGATGGCCCACTCTTTAGGCCTCTCTGTCGTCCAGCAACATCCGCAGGCTACAGATGACATAGTTCAGCTTGATACCTCTTCCACCCTGACATTGCCCATGTCTTCAGTCCTTCTGCAGGCGGCGAAGTCACCATGGCTAAAACCTTCGTCTGCACCTGTGTCCACAAGACGACTGGGCCACATGTACAGGGTCTAAGAGGCAGATGCTGAATTCCTCTTCTCGCACCCTCAGCCAAACTCGATGGTGATTACATCTTCCTCCAAATCCAAGAGGACTCATTCCGCACCTTCTGACAAGGAAGGAAAGAAATTAGATGCCTTTGGCAGGCGCTTCTACTCCACAGGAGCATTGGGAGTCAAGGCTACCTCGCCTGTATGAACCGGTAATACACTCTCTGGGAAAGGTTCTCTGAAATTCTCAGCCACCTCCCAGAGGACAAACTTCAAGCAGCCAGAGTCATACAAAAAGAGGGGGGAAAAAAAAGAACAATGGCTTCTGCAATAGCTCTCAGAAGATATTCCTGGCTCCGCAACACTAATCTCCCGATAGATACTAGATCTTATGTAGAAGATCTCCCTTTCGATGGCCTGGGGCTTTTCAATGCTACCACAGATACTACTCTACAAGAGTTAGACAAAAGCATAAAAGCTTCTCGAGCTCTAGGAGTCTCGTCCTCTACAAAACAACAATACCGTTCCCGCACCTGGTCGAGGTCCTGGCAGAGGCGTACACCAACTCATCAGTCTCCAGACACACGATGGAGACCATGAGTGTCTTCGGGAGGCCGAAGACCTGCTTTTCAGAAACCAAAATTCGGTTCAGGCCAACAAGCTTCCCGCACCAAACAGTCCAAACCCTCCAAGCAGGGCTTTTGACTTTCCAGTCACCGAGTCAGCTCCTACCCGTCTGTTTCCCTTTTGTCACGCCTGGCGTCTCATCACCTCGGACGAGTGGGTGCTGTCCATCTTTTTTTTTTTTAATAAAGGTTTTATTGGCTCCCCTAAAAAGGGGAGGTATTTCGCTTAGAAGAAAAAAAAGGGAGGGGTAGACAGTGGGAGAAAGAGAAAGCTGAGTGATATATAAACTGGTAAATTAAACTGTTAGTAATGTCCAATTGTTCCGTGCACCTTGGTGTTTAGTCATGCCGGCCACATGACCACGGAAACGTCTTCGGACAGCGCTGGCTCTTCGGCTTGGAAACGGAAATGAGCACCGCAACCCTAGAGTCGGACTC
>NW_015160935.1:84211-99738 GCF_001447785.1 Gekko japonicus
GCAGGCGGAGGTCTTCCTCCCTGACTTCTTTCCAAATCCAACATCAGCGGAGGACAAATTATTACACACCTTCGACGTGAAGCGGGCTCTCCTGTTCTATCTCAACAGAACCCACCCAACTAGACAGGACTCACAACTTTTCGTCTCGTACGCTCCGGCACGTCTGGGTACTCGCATCATGGCCCATCGCCTGTCTAAGTGGATTGTAAGGTCTAATCCATCTATGCTACCTACTCGCCAAACAGCCATTACCTGGCCCTATCAGGGGGCTCACTCTACCAGGGCTGTCGTGACTTCCACTGCCTTCCTCCAAGGGGTGCCAATAATGGACATTTGCAAAGCCGCTACCTGGGCCACACCTAACACCTTCATCAGGCACTACGCCCTAGACGTCCGTACAAACACCAATACCAACATGGGATGTCACATTCTGTCTTCGGCTACGCAGTAAAAGACCTGCCAGCATCCTCCTCCAGGTAGGCTACTGCTCGCTAATCTCCCATGGGTGTGAAGCACGAGAGACCACGTCGAAGATAAGCAGGTTGCTTACCAGTAACTGGTGATCTTCAAGTGGTCATCTGTGCATTCACACCACCCGCCCTCCTTCCCCGCTGCTGTCAGCTTCTACATTTTTAATAGGGGTTGATTTGTGGCAGTTTGAAAGAACTGGCGGGATGTCCGCGCCCACCCCTCTGGGCATGCGCGGTGGGGTTCCTGCGCATGCCCGAGGGACTGGGCGTGAAAATCCGTTAAAAGAGCTTGCTACAGCACCGATCGATCCAGCATGTGTGCACTAGATCCCATGGGTGTGAATGCACAGATGATCACCAGTTACTGGTAAGCAACCTGCTTTTACTCATTCAAGCACCTTATGAACTATAGTTTATGCTATTCTTTGGCTATTTCATGGCTGACTTCGAAGGAATTTCAGAGATCCAGCTTTGAGGAAACCTGTTTTTCTTAAAAGGACACTTGGAAAGCAGTGCCACAGCCACTTCCTTTAATGCAGACCACTTTACAGAAACAAAAATGTTAACTTTGAATTATGTATAATTACTGAAAAATGTGAGTTGCACAATATTTGTCCATGTGCATATACACTAACACTTCTTACACAACAGTGATAAGAGTTTCTGGCTAAACATGAGGAAGAACTTCCTGACAGTTCGAGCGGTTCCTCAGTGGAACAGACTTCCTCAGGAGGTGGTGGGCTCTCCTACTTTGGAAGTTTTCAAACAGAGGCTAGATGGCCACCTGGCAGCAATGCTGATTGTGTGAACTGAGGCAGATCACGAGAGGGAGGGCAGGAAGGGTTGCCTCAGTGCTTAGTTCTTGTGGCCCTTTCTTACATGCCCAGGGAAATGCCGATCATCACTTTGGGCTCAGGAAGCAATTGTTCTCCCTCTGAGGCGGAGGACATCTTGGGTGTTTCGAACCATCCAATCAGGGAGGCAGGAATCAACTTTCTTCCTCTTCCTGTGGAGTGGGAACACCCAAACCTCGGTCCCTTTCCTGCCTCAATAGGGAGAGCACAGTTGTAGGCTAGTTTCTAGCTGTAGACTATTTTCTTTAAGTGTTCTTCAAGTGTTCTTTTTTCCTACTCTTCTGTTCTCACCTTCTCTTCAAAAATAAAAAAGCCCTTGCCTCTTCCCCTCTGAGAAAGGGGGGTGGGGGGAATTGGCTTCGAGGCGGCCGCTAGCATTCTGAATAGCCGCGGATCAAAGAGGATCCCTGCCGATGGAATCCTTCAGAGACGCCTTTCTGGAGGACGATGAGTTGGCGGACACCCAGTGCGGTGCCACGGGGATCAGTGGATCCGGAGCCAACATACCTGCACAGCTTGTCTCAGTTACTGGCAACGACATCCTTTGGGATGACTCTCCAGTGCGTGGGAGAAGCAGCGTCGCTCCTCACCCGCAGAAGCTTCCGAACCTTGCCTGAATCCCTCAGAAGAGAGTGGCAACCATTTTGGGCGGCAGCTAGGGTTGCCAAGTCCGACTGGCGCTGCAGCGGGGGTGAGTTCTGGCCATCTCTGGGAGTTACTTGGGGCACACCACAATGACGTCACCCGGAGGTCTCCGCGATCCGTCAGGCACGTTGGGGGCGGGGCCACTATCATTCGAACGGAAACCGTAGAGTTTTCCCTCAAATGATAGAACGTCCCCCTGCAACGTGCCCGATGCGATGACGTCACCCAGAGGTCTCCGCGATCCCAGCAATTTGGGGGTGGGGTTCCCCCCGGCAGCCCAATATGGGCTGGCGGGTAATGGACCCATCGAGCGGGGGTTCCCCCCCCGGGGGACCTGGCAACCCTAGCGGCAGCAGCCCTTTTGGCGGGAAACAGCCATGGTCATGCAGAAGACCTGAGGGCCTTCCAGGAACCACCCATTACCAGTCTCCAGGCTCGAGACTCTTTTGGGGGACACCCACTGGCAAAAAAGACCCCCAAATTTTGGATCAGATCTTCACTGTGGTAAAGTACCCAGTCTTGGGAGTTCATCTTTCTTGTTAGAACTCATGGAGCTCTTAAAACAAACAGTCAGAGCTGAAGTGTTTGGTGCCTGCCAGATGGGAGCCATGGGTTCTGTCACACCCAGACCCATATCGCCTTCCCTTTCCCCATCCCAACTACCTCAGCCAGTCCCTGATCCCAGGGGGAGAGCCTGGCCGCCTAAGGCTGCCCAGAGGCAGGTTCCAGGAGTCTTCAGAGGTGACCAAGAGTTCACTGGACAGGGTGGTCACTCAGATAGTGAGGCTGATGAGGAAGAGGAGGGGGACTTTATACCAGATGAGGAGGTAAAATGTCTGTGTCCGAGAGCAATCCCGCTGCTTTTTTAAGTCTGAGGACTTCCAATACCTTCTGACCAGGGCACTAGCACCCTTAGAACTGCGGAACACTTCCACTGGGGAAGACGCCTCCAAGTCTGGAACTGACCCCAGAAATACCTCAGTGGACAGCCAGGAATTTCTCCCTAGTTTTGTGAGCAAAAACTGTACTTTGTGAGCTACTGGCATTATAGTTGTGAGCGAGTGATTTGGCTACTGCATAAATTAGTTTGCTCTGGAGCCTTCCTTCCTGAGCTAAGACAAAAATGTGTGACCTGGAGGCTAAAAAACTGTGAGCTAGCTCACACTAACTCAGCTTAGAGGGAACACTGGTCAGGGCTCTTCTGAAAGAGTATTTCCTTTTCCAATATTTTTTGAGCACTAACTCAAAACAGAATGGGCTAAACCCAATGCGAACAAACAATTCCCAAGTTTTGTTAAAAAATTGCATGACCTTATCTCCATTTGCTTATGAGATGTTGCAGGTACCCTTGGTGGATGCCCCGGTCACCGTGCTCCAGTCCTTTGGTCTCCTTGTTGAGGACGGTCAGGGGTCAGTACATGACAACTTGGATAGAAAGCTTGATATTTCCTTCAAGAGGAACCATGAGGCCACAATGATGGCTATCAAGGCTACATCAGCTGCCTCCATCATCTCCAGAGCGGCCGTAGTTTGGGCCCACAGACTCATTCAGTTGACGCCAAGTGGCAACAAGAACCTGTTGGAGGGTTCCAACAGGCTGTTGAAGGTGGCTGAGTTCACTACTAACGCTTCCCTTGATACTCTTATTTTCGGTTCTAGAGCAATAGCTTCAGCGACCATGGCCAGAAGAGGTCTTTGGCTTAGAGCCTGGCTGGCGGACCTCCAGTCCAAACACATGGTGGTTTGTTATCCTTTTCGGGGTGGAAAGCTCTTCAGGGGACACTCTAGATAAAATCTTGGTCGAGACAAGGGACAGAAAGAAGGCTATGCCCAAGTCCCTGTGCTGAACAGACAAGCGGTCTTACAGTACCCAGTCCTTTCGTAACCCCAGCGGTTATTCTAAGTCCAGGCAAGACACCAAGAGATCTTCTTGGGGACATTTCAGACAGTCCTTCAAGATAAACTTCAACAACCCCAGAATCTCCAGGCAGTCCTCCGGCAGACCTGACAAACAGGACTGAGATCCCAAGCCCAATAAGGCGTGACTGGAGCAAGATTCCGGTGGGAGGTCGTCTTCTCTATTTCCAGTCCGCATGGTGAGATTCACACACAGATTCCTGGACTTTAGAAATCATCTTTCATGGTTACATCGAGTTCCGGAAGAAAAAACCCGCCCCCCCCAATTGCTTCATCACCTTTCCCTTTCGCAAGAATGCGGCCAGGAGGAAAATAACATCCAGAGCAATTTCACATCTCCTAGATATCTGTGCCATTGAACCGGTTCCTCCATCCCAGAGAGGTCAGGGAGTTTATTCCATCTTTTTCACAGTGCCCCAAAAGAACGGAAATTAGTGGGCAATAATGAAGTACCTGCACAAGGCCATCAAACTCCGCCACTTCAGTATGGAGTCACTGAAATCCATCACCAAGGTGCTGCAACCTCAGGAGTTCCTGTCCTCCCTAGATCTCATGGAGGCTTACCTGCATGTACTAATACTTCCACTCCACTGAAGGTACCTCAGATTCTGTGTTGGTAAGGAGCACTTCCAATTCAGGGCTCTTCTGTTTGGCCTGGCAACAGCTCCACAGGTATTCACCAAGTTTCTGGTCAACCTAGTGGCCCATCTGAGGACCAAGGGGATTCATGTCCATCCATATCTTCATGATCTCCTCATCAGATCCAGTTCCAGGGAGAAAGCTATGTTAGACGTGCAACAGACCATAGCTTGTCTACAACAACATGGTTTTCTCATCGTCATGGTCAAAAGCTCCTTGTCCCCTCCCAGAGGCTGGAACATCTGGGCATGATGATCGACATCGGACTAAATTCGCTGTTCCTCCCAGATGAGAAAATACAGAAAATAAAGAAGACCATTCAACTGGACACCTTGATCATCAAAAACCCAACGACGCCCTTGCTGACATTGGTCAAGATGATGGGCCTTTTGATCTCTGTTCAGTGGGAGAGGCTCCACACAAGACCACTCCAGATTCTGCTTCGCCATCACCATCAGGGTTCCACTGTCAGTCCGGAAGAGTCTCAAGTGGTGGACCCAAGTGGACAACCTGTGTCAGAGGAAACCATACTACATCCCCACGGAGCTACAGTTATTTACAGATGCCAGCCTCTAGGGTTGGGGGGCTACCCTGAACAATGTTCCAACTCAGAGTTTTTGGTAACCTAACGAGTCCTGTCTCCTGATCAGTCTACTAGAGCTGCGAGCTATCCATCTAGCACTGCTTCACTACATATCTGAACAATCAAGGGGGCTCCAGATCTTCGAAATTGCATAAGGAAGCAAAGATCTTCGACTGGACGGAAGTCCATCTGGCGTCCATCAGGGCAAAGCATATCAAGGGTGATCTCAATGTCCAGGCGGACTGGCTCATTCAGGAAAGCATCTGGCGTGGGGAGTGGGCTCTGAAGAGGAAGCTGTTCCACCTGGTGGTGGACCGCTTTGGCTTGCCCTTGGTGGATCTCTTTGTGTCTCATCACAACTATCGACTTCCAAGGTTCTTTACATGGTTCTTCCACCCAGCAGCAGAGGGCACAGAGGCCCTAACGTCCAGGTGACCATCAAGTCTCATGTACGCCTTCCCTCCAATTCCGATAATCCCACAACTTCTACGGCTGGTCATCCAGCAAAAGGCAGAGATAATAGTTGTAGCTCCTTGATGGCCACGTCATCTTTGGTTCTCCACCCTCCAATGGTTGTCGACAGTGCAACCTCTTCAGCTGCCACTGTCTCTGGATATGTTAGTCCAAGGTCCTCTCTGGCACCCTCATCCAGAATGGTTGCAGCTTCTCATGTGGAGGTTGAACAGAACACTTTCTTGAGCCTAGGCTATTCCCCAGAAGTTACAGAGATTCTACTGGCCTCCAAAAGAGAATCGATCACAAGGATATACGATGCATCCTGGAAAGCCTTCCACAGATGGTGTAGAAGAAAAAACAGTAGATCCTTTGTGTTCCTCTATTCAATCAATTCTGGACTTCCTGCAAGATGGTCTGAAATCCGGACTGAAGCCTGCCACTCTTTGGTGACAGATTGCAGCTCTGGCTTCAGTCATCCCGATAGTAGCGGGGGACAGTTTATCAACCCATCTCCATATTCAGAGGTTCCTGAGTTACTCTTCATTCTCCCCCACTGGTACATGAGTTCCCGACCCGAGGGCTCCACACAGTTCTCTCGGCACTTATGAAGGCGCCCTTTAAACCCATCAGAGACATTCCCCTGAGGTGGCTGAGAATGAAAACTATTTTCCTGGTGGCTGTGACCTCAGCCAGGAGAATCTCAGAACTTGGAGCCTTCTCTGCTTAATAGGAACTTTGTATTTTCCACAAAGACAAGGTGGTTGGATCCTAGCTTTTGTCCCAAAGTTTCCTCTAGGCTCCACAGTGAGCACGAGATATTTCTTCCGTCCTTCTGTCCGAATCCTGCGTATCCCAGAGAGAAGTCCTGGCATACCTTGAATGTGCTGAGAGCCCTTAAAGCATTCTTGATTCTGACAGAACATATTTGAAAATCGGAAGCTCTGTTCGTCAACATTTCTCCTCCTAATCTGGGAAAGTGTTTGTTCAGGTCGACGATCAACCTTACCATTCGCTGATGTGTTGCTTTGGCATGCGAGGCTCTTAAGCTGGAACCTCCTAAGGGCGTCACGATGCACTCAGTCATAAGCGGAGCCCCCAATGCAGCGCTCGCTAAACAAGCCTCGGTGGAGATCTGCAGAGCAGCCACCTGGTCATCAATCTCCACCTTTGTTCGTCACTACAAGCTCGACGTGTACGATTCAACTGATGCTGCATTTGGAAGATGTGTCCTGCAACATGTGATCAAAGACAATGGCAGTGCCCTACCCTAATGTTTTCACTGCTCTGGTAGAGCCCAAGATGTCCTCCAACTCAGAGGGAGAATGACTGTTGGCACTTACTGTGAAGGGTCCTTCTCCTCTGAGGAAAGGAGGACATCTTGCCCCTCCCTCGGCCAGTTTGGTGTAGTGGTTAAGTGTGCGGACTCTAATCTGGGAGAACCGGGTTTGATTCCCCACTCCTCCACTTGCACCTTCTGATGTGACCTTGGGTCAGTCACAAGCTCTGGCACAGCTGTTCCTGAAAGAGCAGTTTGTGTCAGAGTTCTCTCAGCCCCACCCACCTCACAGGGTGTCCGTTGTGGGGAGGGGAAGGGAAACGAGTTTGTCAGCCGCTCTGAGACTCCAAGTGAAGGGCGGGGTATAAATCCAATCTCTTCTTCTTCTTCTTTGCCATTGATTGATGAACGATGCTTCTCTGTCTTCTGCTGCTCTGCTGGCTGTGTTCCATTTTGTCAATGTTCTCTTCGAGTTTTTTGTTTTGGTTTTATATATATAACATATATATATATTCCCATTCCACAGGAAGAGGTAGAAAGTTGATTCCCGCCTCCCTTCACGGTGCCAACGGTCATTCTCCAGACTAGTTTGGCCAGGGATCCTGGAGGGTTGCGGGATATTTTCCTCCCCCTCTTCTGAGCATGGAACAGGGGTCACTGGGGGTGTGGGGGGAGGTATTTGTGAATTTCCTGCATTGTGCAGGGGGTTGGACTAGATCAGTGGTTCTCAACCTTCCTAATGCTGCGACCCTTTAATACAGTTCCTCATGTTGTGGTGACCCCCCCACCATAAAATTATTTTCGTTGCTACTTCATATCTAATTTTGCTACTGTTATGAATCGTAATGTAAATATCTGATATGCAGGATTTGGCGAGACTTGGGAGCCCTATCCTAAGACCATCGAAAATTTGTGTTTTCCTATGGTCTTAGGCGACCTCTGTGAAAGGGTCGTTCGACCCCAAAGGGGTCGCGACCCACAGGTTGAGAACCGCTGGACTAGATGATCCTGGAGGTCCCTTTCGACTCTGTGGTTCTGATTCTAAGCCATATTCAAATGCTACCATCCTTTCATTAAAATGGAGAAAATAAGGAAATTGATGAAAGCAACATTCCTATAAAACATCAGGAAAGTTGTATTTGTATTTTGCTCAGTTTTGCCAGCTTATATCAGTTCTATAAGGATCTTCTTTGTGGACTGAAACAGTGTATCAGCTCCTGGAATTTGTCTTTAATACCCCCCCCCCCAAATATTTAGATACTCAAGTACATAGAAGGTAGAACAAGGCAATCTAGCCCAAGATTATTTTAGCTGGACATAAAAACATTTAGCTGCGTTCTGCCCACTATTGTCCAGCCTCCAGTGTAGTTACACTAAACTCACAGTAGGCAATTAAGATTTATTTTCAGCAACAAAAATTTCCCTAGGTAGATTCTTCCTTTACATAAAAATGCACTAGTTCTAGGACTACCACAAAACCAAATTACTAATCAGCTATTGTGAATGTCCCTTTCTGGTAGTGCAAGTGAAAACAGAGTTTCAATTACATACTCCGTTCTTCTAAACTTAACTGAGAATATATAATCATGGAATCAAATGGGAAAAATCAGTACAAGAGATGTGCTTATGAATGTGCATCAGCTAAACACAGTAGCATACATAGGATCAAAGCATTTGGGCTGTCTAAAAGATATTATCTAGATGCTGATGGATAAATACTCAGACTTTATCAAATGTAACAAACTGACCCAGAGAAGACTCAGTCTGATAAAGCATCATGTTATTAACAGGCAAGTATACAGAAAATATTTAGGAAAAAAAGAGAAAGATCCCTTGCACAGATTAATAAAATTAGGAAGTAATACTAAAGGGAAACCCTCCAGTTCGTTACATCTTGATTTGTACACTATATGAATTCTGGCACTTAATGTGCATCTATAGCTGCGGTGGCTCAGGTGGTTAAGACGCTGAACTGCAGGCTGTGGAAGGTCAGTAGTTCAGCAGTTCAAGACCCGGGTGCCGCATGACGGAGTGAGCTCCCGTCTCTAGTTCCAGCTCCTGCCAACCTAGCAGTTCGAAAGCAAGAAATTGCAAGTAGATAAATAGGGACCACTTCGGTGGGAAGGTAACAGCGTTCTGTGCGCCTTGGTGTTTAGTCATGCCGGCCACATGACCACGGAAACGTCTTCGGACAGCGCTGGCTCTTCGGCTTTGAAACAGAGATGAGCACCGCAACCCTAGAGTCGGATTCGACTGGCTTTCGAGCAAGGGAAACCTTTACCTTTACTTATAGCTAGAAATCATCTTTCTAGGTCAGGTCCTTCTGCATTCCACCACACAGAAGCAGCAGAATGACACACACAAAATAATGTGCATGTTGATCTGTTGCCAATATTCAAGAAACTCTTCAAGGTAACGAAGCTCCATGTGATCCCCCCCTTTGAGAAATTGCTTAATAGATCTGTCAGAAGACAGTGTAGCTAAATATGACTTTAGATTTTAAAAATCATATTTGCCTTCTGCAAAAAGCCTATGACTGATTTATATTTGTCATTGCAAGTACAAGCTGTTCAGTTTCTAAAACTAACATGAATCCTCACTGTCTTATAGCTTAGCATATATTGTAATGAGAGTTCCCATTTAAGGGGGGGGGGAAATGACAGAAAACTTTATAGCTCCATGGAAGCCACCATGTACTCATCTGTTGTTCAGCCTCATTTATATTGAAAAACTCTCAACGCCTGCCTCCGTGATTGCAATCCAAGCAACATACTTTGGCGTATTGTTCCCCCCCCCAATTAAGACAAGGTACTCTGATGTGGATGGAAAATGTGCTTAAACCATAAAGAGTAGCCGCACCCTGCCGATGCAGAATTGACACCCATGCTGAAATGTTACCGCAAGGTTGAGCGATTGACTTTAGCTAGGCCACTCTTTACGCAAATCTCAAGTACATACTACCACGCTTAGTAATTGCTTGAACTGTTAATCATCTCGTAATAAAATCAGTCTTATTTGTCTTACTGCTAGGAAGTCTTGACTCTTGAGATCCTAGCTGGGATACAGAGATTTACTTTAGGTTCAAGAAGAGGTCTGCAGTAGCCCACTGGTGTTTTTTGAAATTCCCCTTGATTTCAAAAGCTCTGTGATGGGGTGGGTGGAGGTGGTGGGGAAGCTGCTGCCGGAGATAATAAACAGGGCCCAGGGCCCTCAAATCACTATCATTTTCCTGTCATTCATTACGAGCGCTCTAGGGAGCATGTGGTTATGAAAATTTCTTAGCGCTTTAACTCATGTGCAGCAATTCTGCTGTTTTATGTAGAGCTATTTAATTACTGGAACTTGTAATTTTCATCCTCTTAAAAACACACGTTTTCATATTGAAAATAATAAAGGTTAAAAAATTTTTTGACTGTGCTGTTTTGTCCCATCACACTTATTCCCCCACCCCCACCCCCCGGCAATCAAAGTATTTCCAAAGTATTTGGAACATTCTGGATACATTCTGTAAAGAATGCAGTTAATAGTTTCAAGTGACAGACTCCATTCTAAGAAAAAACACATTATGAACTCAAAACAACGTTCTGGGAATGGATGTTATGACAGACTCCCCCGTCCACGGCCCTCCCTCAGAGGTAAGATTTTCCCTCCATTTTCCTTTTTGTGTCCCTCCACTGACTGGGCAGCCCTGGTAACGTGTATTCTTCCCTTCAAAGTAGCTTTAGCAGTCCCACCCTGTGCCAGTAATTCGTAATGGCTATTTTCTCAGCCCAGGACCCGAGGGAAGGGTTAGGGTCTCCCTTCAGCTTTAAATGACAGAAAATGACACTTGAGACACTTTTAAAATTCAAAAATAACAGACGGTTTTATTTAACATCAAGGGGAAAAGGCTAGGTGAAGTCAGGGGCTGCCAATACTGAGGTAAAATAGTATAAGCACAAACTCTTATTCTTATGTATCAGGCTGGTGAGAGTTTCTTGAATTATTTACAGTTACTATAGTTCTGTATTTTGAAGGACTTTTGTTCCTGGGTTTTCCCAAACCACTCCAGCTCACTTTATTTGTATAATAGCAGACTCTTTTGGTGCTCAGAAGGCTGGTTCCCTCTTCCCAGTACCCAAACCCCTTCTCTTGGGACACCAGACATCTTCTTGAGTGGTGAACTGACTTTTAAAAGTCTCCGCAAGCAGTTTCCAATCACACTAGACCAGGAAATCTGTACTCCTCAGAGAGAACCTTCCCTGTTTGACTGGGGAGGGATTGTTCTTCTCTCCCTAGAAGATTAACCCCCTTTCCTTTTCGGTCTGAATGGGAGACTTCTTATGCTACCCAAACCTCCTTGCCAAACTTTCCCCCGGTTCACTGTCTGTGTTCAAACTGCCCTCAGGTAATGCTGAATTAAGACTATATTCAGTCACGGATGAATTCTGACTTTGTTAGCACTAAACCCTTTTCCTGACAGGGCTAGTCCAAGACAGTCTCCACACACATGTCTCGTCACAGTTAAGGCAGGAATCTTAATCTGTTCTCCTTCGCCTCACCAGACCTTTCCCCCCCTCAGCTGATGCCAACCAATCAGATTGCCTGGAGCAGCCTGTCACTCAAGGGTAGTAACTCTTCACAGTCCTGTAGTTTATGTACAGCACTTTTAAGCCTCTTCAAAGATGCAGTCCATCACAGGACGTATTTTAAAGTAAAGCCCCAACTGGAAAAGTGGCATATACCCCCTGCTCTCCACTATTCCCAGCCTCATTAGGAACGAAGGCACTCTCCTATGTGCCCAAGGGCAGTGGTTTGCTTGGCTCGCACATAGTTGTCTTCACACAAACTTGATCTTCACCCAGTCATGACTTCACTACAGAGCTGCAGTGTTACACAACAGGGCACATATTGCTGCTATTTGGCGTTCTTCGGTTTATACCAGATAGTTATACTGTTATGACTGCAAGGTAAGCTCATTAAAGATATTGGCAGTTACTCTGTTTCAGTTAAATACAAAACCTGGAAGAGTTCAACGATGCTTTTTCACACTGCAGCCCCAATCCACATTCTCTGCCTCCCCGGCAGCTGTTTTTGCCATCAGCTACACGTTAGGGGAGCTAATCCTGGGCCCCAAGGCCAAACATCACCTGGCCCTAAGTTACAAATCCCGTTCCAGACTCCATAAGGTCAGCCACTGAAGTGCCAAAGGAGCCTTTGATAAAGGAGCCTCTTTAGCCATCAGCAAAAGATCTTTGAAGGGACGAGGCCCAGCAAAATCTGTATCAGGACCTGACCGAGGTCTCTGTGGGAGAAGGTGATCTTGAAATACCGTGGATCCATAACCATTTCAAAATCCACAATGATCTGGTTCCAGAAAATTGCTACCAAGGGAACAGGGGTAATAGATTCCTGCAACCTAGCACCTGATAACAGTTCAATAGCAGCATTTGGGCACAGCTGTACTTCATAAATATTCCTCAAGGCCAGCTCCATACAGAACACATGATGGTATTCCCGATGTGTGCATTTCTAACAATCAGTGTTCCCTCTACAAGCATGGTACCGTTTCTGGTAACAGATTCAATTCCTTCACTCTTCCACAGCCTCAATTATGGTACGTTTAGATTTTAAAGTGAAGATAAGAAGCTCTTGAGGTCCCCTTTATCATTTTTTTTATTCTCTTCAAGGCTAAGCAGTTTCTTCAACTGAGTGAATTTGGCATTTCTGGGACTCCTGGAGAAGAAAGGAGGTGTTGATTGTCCAGGTGTAGAAGTTCTGAAATGGAAGATTATATGAACTTTTAAGAACTATAAAGAACTGCATTAACATTTATACATCTCTCAGCTGCTAAACAAATGCTTGTGTATACAAATAGCCACATTAAAAGCATCATAAATTTCAAAAGAAACACTCCTATATATTTGCAGTTCAAAGGTTATAGAAATAGACTAAAACAATAAACATTAAACTGAGCGACAAATGTATTTTGGAGTGTGTGGTTTTCAGCTGATATATAGAGTGATTCCACTCTCTGGGGGCTGGTTTTAATTGTTTCATTATGTAATTTTATCTTGTATGTTTCACATTGTTAGCCACCTTGGTGGCCCTTGTGAGGGCAGGAAGTTGGGATAGAAATTTTTGCAAATAAATAAAAAATCTTGAATGCTCCTAAATCCCTTTCTGCTAGAATACCAGAATGCCAGTGAAAAATGTCTACAAGGCAGCAATAAGGTACACCTGTACTCTGTCAGGAGGCTACCAGTGGTGTAACCTGAAGAACTATGGACGGAGGTTCGTGACATTGTACAGGAGGCAGCAATCACCACCATCCCAAAGAAAAAGAAATGCAAGAAAGCAAAGTGGCTTTCTGAGGAGGCTTTACAAATAGCAGAGGAAAGAAGGAAAGCAAAAGGCAAAGGCAAAAAGGAAAGATTTACCCAACTGAATGCAGATTTCCAGAGAACAGCAAGGAGAGATAAGGAGGCCTTCCTGAATGAACAGTGCAAAGTAATAGAAGAAAACAATAGAATGGGAAGGACTAGAGATCTCTTCAAGAAAATTGGAGAAATCAAGGGAGCGTTCCATGCAAAGCTGGCCATGATAAAGGACAAAAACGGTAGGGACCTAACAGAAGCAGAAGAGATTAGGAAAAGATGGCAAGAATACACAGAAGAACTATACAAGAAAGACCTCGATGTCCTTGACAACCACGACGGTATAATCACTGACCTCGAGCCAGACATCCTGGAATGTGAAGTTAAATGGGCCTTAGAAAGCATTACTAACAACAAAGCTAGTGGAGGTGATGGTATTCCAGCTGAACTATTCAAAGTCTTAGAAGATGATGCTGTTAAAGTGCTGCACTCAATTTGCCAGCAAATTTGGAAAACGCAACAGTGGCCACAGGATTGGAAAAGATCAGTATACATTCCAATCCCAAAGAAGGGCAATGCCAAAGAATGTTCAAACTATCGCACAATTGCACTCATATCACACGCTAGCAAGGTCATGCTCAAGATCCTACAAGCTAGGCTTCAACAGTACGTGGATAGAGAACTGCCAGAAGTACAAGCTGGGTTTCGAAGAGGTAGAGGAACTAGAGATCAAATTGCCAACATTCGCTGGATTATGGAGAAAGCAAGAGAGTACCAGAAAAACATCTACTTCTGCTTCATTGACTATGCTAAAGCCTTTGACTGTGTGGATCACAACAAACTATGGCAGGTCCTTAAAGAGATGGGAGTACCAGACCACCTCACATGTCTCTTGAGAAACCTGTATAAGGGCCAAGAAGCGACAGTTAGAACCGGATACGGAACAACTGATTGGTTCAGCATAGGAAAAGGAGTACGACAAGGATGTATACTGTCACCTTGCTTATTTAATATATATGCAGAGTACATCATGCGAAATGCTGGCCTGGATGAATCACAAGCGGGAATTAAGATTGCTGGGGAAAAGATCAACAACCTCAGATATGCAGATGATACCACTCTAATGGCTGAAAGTGAAGAGGATCTAAAGAGCCTCTTGCTCAGAGTAAAAGAGGAGAGCGCAAAAGTGGGCTTGAAGCTCAACATCAAAAAAACTAAGATCATGGCATCCGGCCCCATCACTCCTTGGCAAATAGAAGGGGAAGTCGTGGAAGTAGTGACAGACTTCACGTTCCTGGGATCCCAGATCACCGCAGACTGTGACTGCAGCCATGAAATTAAAAGACGCCTGCTCCTTGGGAGGAAAGCGATGGCGAACCTAAACAGCATGATAAAAAGTAGAGACATCACCCTGCCAACAAAAGTCCGCATGGTCAAAGACGGCAAAGGATGAGATGGCTGGACAGTGTCATCGACGCAACGAACATGAAATTGAGCCAACTTCAGAGGACAGCGGAAGACAGTAGGGCCTGGCAGGAGCTGGTCCATGGGGTTGCGAAGAGTCGGACTCAACTGTGCGACTGAACAACAACAACAAGGGCAAGGTACCCAGTCCTGTTATTTAGGAACTCGGTTCCAAGCTAATGTGGCCTGGAGGGCCCATCTTAAGAATGTTTATAACAGGACCTTAGTCACAACAAAGGCAATAATATGGGGGTTTATACTTACCTTTATACTTATGACTGTCTTACCGTACTTAGATTTTTAACTATTCCTTGGCACGGGATACATTTATGCTTGCAAGTTTAAACTCTATGTCTTCACAAGTAATGCAAGGTCTAATGCAAAGAACTGCATATTTAGACAGACTTTGTGAGCATGCTTCAGGACAGATAGAAACTCTGCAGTATCAGCTTCCGGTTTGGACTCTGTGAATGGTGGTCGCATCTTCGGGGAGCTCCTGAAGTCAATTCGCCCACGCGCGGCCAGGGGGGGGATCCGCACAAGCGGAGACCCTAAGGAACCTCAGGCAGAGGTTCCGATCCGGGGCACACAGGGGATGTGCCTCTTTCCTGATCGGATGGTCGGAAATTGAGGCTCACCCCATGCCCCAATGGCCCTAGCAGCGGCAGTGCCCCGCACGGGGACTAGCAGAGCCGCCGGTAGTCACCGGGTGATCAAGCTGACAAGCGTTTAAAAGGAAGAAAATCGGCCAAAACTGAGAGTTGCCGGTCGGAAACGGGAAAAAAGGAGCAAAGCGCACGCCCCCCCCCCAACGAAAAAGCAAAAGGGAGGAGGGGGAAACCCCCCCCCCAGATATAACAGAGACTG
>NW_015160935.1:100144-106217 GCF_001447785.1 Gekko japonicus
AATGCCCATGAAGATTGGAGAGCAGACAGTCAGGATTTTGAAGGATGTTCCATTTGAAATTCGAATGAAAAGGAAAGCATACAAAGGACTGACCTTATTCTTGCAAAACCATCAAATTAGCTATCGCTGGTTGATTCCAGAAGGACTTATTTTCAAGTTCAAGGATAAAAGGGAGAAGATTGACTCCATTTTCAAAGCTCAAGACTTTTTGAAGAGACACGCCAGTTCAGAGGAGGCAGCACTCGCCAAATGGGAAGAATTGGACAGTGACAGAGACAGCGGCTCGGAGGGAGAAGTTAAGACTCCGGAAGATGTTGGAGCGGGAAAAGGCTCATCATACAATCTGAGAGATGTGAAAGGGAGGCAGCCCAAATAATGAAGAATGGTTCGGAATGCGCAAGAAAAGACTTTACTAACAATAAGCCAAAAGGACACTACTAATACATTAACAGTATTGTTTTTTACAGGTTAAGATGAAAGACGACTGAGAACTCACAGAAGAAACCAAAAGAAGATCTGTTTAATACTAACAAAAGATTAACATACTAATGAAAGTATCACCCAATCTTTTCTTAATCCCACTATATACCCTCCTCCTTTCTGATATTAAAAGCATAAATTCTCTTCTTTTTAGGAGAGTCAATAACAAAAAGAAAGAAAGAAACTCTGCAGTATCACTTCCTGGAATGCAGTACCTTTTGCAGGACTAGGTATTTGAGAGCAAGCATGGTGTAGCAGTTAAGAGCAGTGGACTCTTATCCGAAGAACTGAGTTTGATTCCCCACTCCTCCTCCCCATGAAGCCTGCTGGGTGACCTTGGGCCAGTCACATAACTGTCTCAGCCCCACCTCCTTCACAAGGTGCCTGCTGTGGGGAGTGGAAGGGAAAGTGATTGTAAGCCACTCTGAGACTCCTTAGGGCAGAGAAAAGCAGGTATAAAAACCAACTCCTCTACTTCATTTGTGAATTACTCCTCTTATCTGCGATGATGAGGGGCTGTCAACACCAGATAAGGTTAAGAAACTCCTGGCCGGCATGGATTTAGGAGTTACATTGGCTGTAGCCAATTTTTTTGCTTATGTAATTAAACTCAAAGAACCTCAAGCACGGTAAGTGGCTGGTTATTTAAATTATCTATTTGCGTTGTATCTAGTGTGACACTGCTCAAGGCCTGTAGGCTGAAGTATATTTTTTAAAAAGGTTGGAGACCTTTGAGCTATGCTGTCTCTATGAATGGGAAATATATACCTGGAACCTGATGACAATTTCTTCCTTTGAGATCCTGAATGACTGTAGCTGAAAGGCGTGGTCTTCTTCAAACATGTCGGAGTCTCAAAGGCTGAAGTTTTCATACTCCAAGATCTACTTTTTCCATAGTGTCTGGTAGTCTTCTTGCACGTATTGCAAGTGATGAGCTACAGAGAGAAGAAAGGGGGGAAAGCAGCTATGAGACCCTGCCAGTTTTAAAAAAATGTATGTCTGCCACAATTACTAATGTTGGGAGAATTCACAATTCGGCAGCAGCCTCCTCAAAATGCTTTCAGAAGAGATTGCAGATGAAGTCTTGTCTTACTGTAACACCACCATCATTGCAGCTTCTCCAAAAGCTTGTACTTGTTCCCCCTGAACAACTCAACCTTGATCTACTCTTTAATCAGGTTGTGCAAAATCAGTCTGGGTGCCCTCAACATCCATGAGAACTGTATCTTGATGCTATGCGGATAAACTTTGCACATGCACGGCCTTACCCTTTGAAGTCAATGTGCAGTTTCAAATTTCACACAGACAGTAAGTTACTGTTCAATCTGAATAAGCAAATAACAAGGCTTCCCCTGAAAGCTAAAATTGGAAACCATGGTTTCTTAAAATCCTGCTCTGAACTCAACAGGAAATAATTTACTCTGTGGGAAATAATGAAAAATCCTCACCAGGAAAGAATCTGCACGGATCAAAAACTGGCTAATTAATAGAAAACAGGGAGTGAGTATAAATGGGCAATTTTCTCAGTGGAGGATGGTAAGCAGTGGGGTACCGCAGAGATCGGTCCACTGCTTTTTAACTTGTTCATTAATGATTTGGAGTTGGGAGTAAGCAGTGAAGTGGCTAAATTTGCAGATGATACGAAGTTGTTCAGGGTGGTGAAAACCAGGGAGGATTGTGAGGCACTCCAAAGGGATCTGTCAAGGATGGGCGAGTGGGCGTCAACATGGCAAATGGGGTTCAATGTGACCAAGTGCAAGGTGATGCACATTGGAGCCAAAAATCCTAAATATAAATACACATTGATGGGGTCTGAACTGGCAGAGACTGATCAAGAGAGAGATCTTGGAGTTGTAGTTGATAACTCACTGAAAATGTCGAGACAGTGTGTGACTGCAATAAAGAAGGCCAATGCTATGCTGGGGATTATTAGGAAGGGTATTGAAAACAGATCAGCCAATATCATAATGCCCCTATATAAATCAATGGTGCAACCTCATTTGGAATACTGTGTGCAGTTCTGGTCACCACACCTTAAAAAGGATATTATAGCTTTGGAAAAAGTGCAGAAAAGGGCAACTCGAATGATAAAAGGGTTGGAACACTTTCCCTATGAGGAAAGGTTAAAGCACTTAGGGCTCTTTAGCTTGGAGAAACGATGACTGAGGGGAGACATGATTGAGGTTTATAAGATTACGCATGGGATAGAGCAGGTAGAGAAAGAGGTACTTTTCTCCCTTTCTCACAATACAAGAACTCGTGGGCACTCCATGAAATTGCTGAGCGGTCAGGTTAGAACGGATAAAAGGAAGTACTTCTTCACCCAAAGAGTGATTAACACATGGAATTCACTGCCACAGGAAGTGGTGGCGGCTACAGGCATGGATGGCTTCAAAAGGGAATTAGATAAGCATATGGAGCAGCGGTCCATCAGTGGCTATTAGCCACAAGGTATAGATAGGGGCTCTGGGGCAAGTGATGCTCTGTCTTCTTGGTGCTTGGGGGGGGGTCAACAGTGGGAGGGCTTCTAATGTCCTGGCCCCACTGGTGGACCTCCTGATGGCACTCGTATTTCTGGCCACTGTATGACACAGAGTGTTGGGCTGGATGGGCCTTTGGCCTGATCCAACATTGGTGTCTCTTATGTTCTTAATGAAAAATCTCGATTTGGCACAGCATCTAAACCATAATTGTATGTTTAGAGGAGTAACACTAACTTTGCTAAACTTTTGTAATATGAATTTTCCACACACACACCCCTCCTGACCAGTAAATTTCCTTATTTTCTCATCAGAGTTTCGAGTCACATGGTCTGTATTCTGCCTACAGCCAAGGCACAGAGATGCTTCACGAGAGAGGAGTTATTATTTTGTTCCACATGACAGCTACATAGTTTATTCTTACCAAAATGTTTTTTGATTCTTTGTACCTCTTCAGCAGCTTTCCTTGCTTGAAATTGAATTTGTATTTCTTTGCTTCTCGATGAAGTAATTTCTGTATCTGTGGCGTTATTCTCATTTTGGGCTTTAGACGAACCCTGTGGTTACCAGGAAGAAGACACTGGAAACAGAAAGGGCACACTTGGCCTGCATTGTTTGCATTTTTGCCTGCAAATAATAAAAATAGCATTAGGAAGTTGCTCCTTTTCCCAATATATTTTATTGGTTAGCGCAGGGTTTCTCAAACTGGGGTTGGGGACTCATGAGGCTCTGTTATCTACTTTCCCTTTCCTCAGACTGCCAGACTTAGTAATTTCTTAGGAAACATCCAATGACAGAACTTAACAAACCCAACAAGAACCCAAGAATTCCACATCTAAAAGAAAACTACATAGAGGCCCCATTGGTGATAGATCAAGATAGGTAGCCGTGTTTGTCTGTAGCAGTAGAAAAGAGCAAGAGTCCAGGAGCACCTTAAAGACTAACAACAATTGTGGCAAGGGAGTAGCTTTCCTGAGTCACTGCTCACTTCCTCATGAAAGCTCCGCCCCTGCCAAAGATTTTGCTACTCTTTAAGGTGCTGCTGGACTCTTGCTCTCTTCTATGGCTATAGACCCAAGTGCTCTGAGAACCTACTAGCATCTGCTACCAACCCTGGTGGCCCAGGGAACCAGTGACTGCAAAAAAAGTAAGGATGAAGGAACTCGCATCTTAGTGCTGAGCCTTGTACTACCAATACAAGGGATGCAGCCCCTCTGCATCTGTAAGACAGCAGGCCTCCCATGTGACCCACCTTCTACGTTGCTGCGTGTCCATCTGTAAGAAAGGCAAAGATAAAAGGGAGTATTACTTATATATGATTACCAGTTCCAATGAGTCTATGCTTTCTGTTTCACAGACACAGTTTTTCATCATCATTTTACAGTGCCTTTTGAGCAAGCAAAGTTTCTTGGCTACCATAAGGGCAACCCTGCTGCATCAGACCAACAGTCCATCTAGACTAGCAATCTGCCTCCCACGGAAGCTGACCAGGGGCACAGAGTCCAAAGCCACCCTCTATTGCTGCCCTGGCATTCAGAAGCACAATGCCTATGCAAATGGAGGTTCCAGTCAGCTGTCACAGCTAACAGCCACTGACATCCCTATCTGGCATGAATTTGTCTAATCCCCTCTTAAGGCCACAGGAGCTAACAGCCTCATATTAATCTTGTATGACAGGTAAACAGTCCCTGTACTGGAGGTGCTAAACAGAAGTTACAAGAATAAGAAGAGTGCTACCTGTAAATACATCAAGGGAATGAGCACCCCTAAGCATAAGCACTGATAGGCTATGGCTGTAGAGCATGCAGAGCAGATCTGGGTCTTGTCAATGCATTGATGGCAACTTCATGGGAACTGTAACCACTTTACTTTCCATGAAGGAAGAAAGGTAAGATATGGATGCATGGATTGCGACAATGTAGTCCATGATGACACGTTTTAGGTCTACTGTCTCCCCTCCACCACCCTTTTCCTCTTTCTCCCACTCTCCCGCGATTTATCAAGTTGTAAGGTCTACTAAGAGGGAAACTGGCATGAAAACACTATAGACTTGTCTAGCCCCAAACTGTAAAGTCCTCTGCTTAGCATGTGCCCAAATCTGTCCCACTTATTAGACAGCAGGGGATGGTGGTGTCGGTATAGTATCTGGGAAATGGGTTTAAATCAGTGCCTGAAGTTGTATTTAATGGGTGGTCTTAGGCCAGCCCCCCTCTTTCTGCCTAACCTACATCACAGTGTTCAGGCAGGAATAAAATGGAGATGAAGAGAGCCACGAATGGCAGCCTTAAACTCCCTGGATGATGGGTGGGAATAAAATACACTAAAAAAAAAAAAAGCAAAAAAGCGTGCCATTGACTAGTTTACGGTTGCCAACTCTGGGTTCAGAAGTGCCTGGAGACTTGAGGGCGGAGCCTGGGGTTGAGGGTAGGGATAGTCCTTGGAAGCAGGGGTGGGTTAAGGCTCACTGGTGCCCTAAGCACTGACCAATCTTGGTGCCCCCCCTCCTTTCCACACCGACCCAGTCCATTTTAGTTGTTGACCTGTCTGACCAGATATACAATGCAGGTTGCAGCAATACAAAAACGTACTCATATGATAACACAATATACTGTACAAACTAAGGTTTTCACCCTTTCCCGAACTTTGTGGTGCCCCCTTTGGCCCTGGTGCCCTAAACACCTGCTTAGTCTGCTTCATGGTTAATCTGCCCCTGCTTGGAAGGGTATGCAGCCCACCTCCCACGTTCTCCAGGAGAAGCGGAAGAAATGCTTTAAACGATCAATCAATCGGCGATCCGCGTAGCCTGGAGACGGGCCGTGCTTGCTGGAGGCTGGCAACAGTCCCGGCTGCCTGCTCGGCCTAACAGGCCTCCTCATTCATTCATTCATTCATTCAGCTTCCCCCCCCCAAAAAAAAATATTGCGGGCCACCCCCAGTGTTCCCTCGAAGCTGAGTTAGTGTGAGTGAGCTCGCAGTTTTTTAGCCTCCAGCTTTTGTCTTCGCTCAGGAAGGAGGGGCTCCAGACTTTTGCCAGGAGCTCACAAAGCAGAATTTTTGCTCACAGGATTCCACAGCTGAGAGGGAGCACTGCGCGCCCCCCCCCCCCGGAGTCC
>NW_015160935.1:106598-111363 GCF_001447785.1 Gekko japonicus
CGCCCCCCCCCCTCGCCGGTGCGGGCCGGGGGGGGGGGGGGAAAAGCCTCGCGGGGGGGGGTCTTTAATCGCCCCCCCCCCCATGTCGGGATTCGCCGGAGGGGCCTCGTTTTGCTTGCTCGCCCCGCCCCGGGCCTTCTGCGAGTCGGGGAGGGAGGCGCCGGGTGCCCCCGGATTGACTGTGTTAAGGGGTCCGGCCCTCCGGGGATTGCCGCGCGTCTCCAGGTGGGGCAGCCGTGTTGGTCTGAAGCAGCAGAACAGGCTGAGAGTCGGTGACTTGCATACGACCGCCCAGTCCCCCCTTCTCTCCCTTGAAGTGCAGGGTTTTCAATGGGGCTCATTTAAATAAAAATAGCGCCTGGCTTGGCAGAAAAAACAGCACTATGCCCTACACTTGCATGGGTAATTAACAGAGGAATCTAATTATGACAGCCATGCTAAGGACTGGCACTGCAGACAGAATGAGCCGGCGAAGCAGTACCAGCATCAGGGATGAGGACGGGAAGATGAGTAGCTCTGAGGAAGTATCCTGGATTTCCTGGTTTTGTGGCTTGCGTGGCAATGAGTTCTTCTGTGAGGTGGATGAAGATTACATTCAAGACAAATTCAATCTAACTGGTCTCAATGAGCAAGTTCCCCATTATCGCCAGGCCTTGGATATGATTCTGGATTTGGAACCAGATGAGGAGCTCGAGCACAATCCTAACCAGAGTGACTTGATTGAACAGGCAGCTGAGATGCTGTATGGGCTCATTCATGCCCGCTATATCCTCACAAATCGCGGCATTGCCCAGATGCTTGAGAAATACCAGCAGGGAGACTTTGGCTACTGTCCTCGAGTTTATTGTGAGAACCAGCCCATGTTGCCTATTGGCTTGTCTGGTATCGCTGGGGAGGCCATGGTCAAACTGTACTGCCCAAAGTGCATGGATGTCTACACCCCCAAATCTTCCCGCCACCATCATACGGATGGGGCCTATTTTGGGACTGGCTTTCCCCACATGCTGTTCATGGTGCACCCCGAGTACCGGCCGAAACGACCAGCCAACCAGTTTGTGCCCAGGCTTTATGGCTTCAAGATCCATCCCATGGCTTACCAGTTGCAACTTCAGGCTGCCAGTAATTTCAAGAGCCCAGTCAAAACTATCCGTTGATCTTCTCTGTCCAGGTGCCCAGGGTCTTTCCCTGTCAACTCCCTTTACCCCCAGTCAGGGCTGTTCATTCTTTAATTTTGGTGACACCCACTGAGGACTGTTCCTTCAGTCACCCTCCAGCCTGATTTTTAGTCTTACTCTGGTGTGTGGTTTAAATTAATAATAATCAATTTCTGTTAATTCCCAGAAACACAGACTGTGACAGACAAATTCAATAACCACCTTAAATGTCATGATTTTGTGGGGCTTTTTTTCTTTTTAAAAAATAAAATGAGATTTAAAAAAGCGACCAAAAAAAAAAAAAAGAACAGGCTGAGAGTCCGGTGGGGGCACCTTCAAGACCAGCAGCAGAGGATTGTTCAAGGTGCCAGCTTAGGCGTGCAAGGCACACTTCCCCCAAAGGCACTGGAATGGCAGATGAGGCTCTGCATTTACGGCCAGGGAGTTAACAGCAAATTAACATGTAACGTGATGATGATCAAGATATGCATGCCAGAGCATTCATAGTCCTTCTTACAGCCTTAACTTGTTATTTAGCTTTTCACTTTGCATACCTTAAACATCATCACGTTACATGTTAATTTGCTGTTAAATCCCTGTCCATGAGAACCTCGTCTGCCGTTCCAGTGCCTTTGGGGAAAGTGTGCCTTGCACACGAAAGCTCACGCCTTGAATAAACCTTAGCTCATCGCCAGACTACCCTGGAAGAAATGGCTGTTTTGGAGGGTGGACTCTGAAGCCTTGTACACGGCTCAGGTCCCCTCCCCTCCTTTCCCCTCCCCAGGATTCACCCCCAAATCTCCAGGAATTTCCCAACCTGGATCTAGCCAGTAGGGATCTTGCAACTATTATTATTGTTGTTGTTATTATTATTGCCATCCACACATTCATTACTTTATTTATTATACCTCCAGAGGGAAAGAAACACAACAAGAACAGTTGCCTTAAACTAAAAGTATTGATTAACTCTAAAACTGTACAGATATATTCAGTATCAATACCCAACAGCATATGGTGTTCACTTCAGAAAGAACAAGGAATTCCTGGACTGTGGACCAAGACCTCACTCCAGCCTCGGTGGGGTGCTGGTCAAACAGACCCGGACAAAGCCCAAAGCCCCCTTTTCATTCTCTTTTCAGCCAACAGCAATCAAGGGAGGAGTCAATTAAAAACATACCAAACCTGCCAAATACCCGCCCATCCTAAATTGATAAGATGAACTTTTGCCAGTATGACCTTCAGCCCAGAGATATTTTATTAACTGCGATGTCAAAAAGACCAGGACAGACACGTTGAGGCTCTGGGGCCAGGCACTTGGCAGGCCGTGGAATGTGAATTCAGGCAAAGGTATGTCTACAGGGCAAGGCTTCAGTTTTACACCTGGGCTGCCGGCAAAAGAGCAAAGGCTTATGGGACTTCTGAACCAAGAAACCAAAGTCAGTCATAGCAAAACCCACAGAGCCCAGAAAAAGCAGAAAGGCTCACTGAACCCCAGATTCTTCAACACATTTATTTATTTCATTTGCACCTTGCCTTTCTCCCCAACAGGAACCCGGAGTGGCTTGCAGGGGTCTTGTAATGTATTCAATAGCTGCCATTGAATGCATGATGTATGTGAAACATTCTAATTGACTTGCCATGTTGAACTTCGTCCTGGGCTAGGATCCAAATCCATCCAATCGCATTGCTAGCCCAAGAAGCACCTAGCCAATCACTTTACAGCAAGCTCCCTGAGCGGGAACGTCCGTGATTGGTCCTTATATGAACAACCGTATTGGTTGGTATTTGTACAGTGGGTGTGGCTACATTAGCTGGGAGAGTTTAAAAGCAGGACAACTGCAATGTAAAAGCTGAACTGTTCTGTTCTGGCTATCAGATGTTGATCCGCGTTGGAGTTGTGTTCGAGTTGAAGAATAAAGTTGTGTTCTTGCTGAATTACTCTCTGATTTCTTTGTTAAGCGAGCGACTTAACAGTTCTCCTCTCCTCCGTTTCAGGCACACAACAACCCTGTGGGTTGGGTTGGGTGGAGCATGACAGGCCCAAGGTCACCCAGCAAGCTTCCGTGGGACAGGTGGGGATTCAAAGCTAGGCCGACACTCCTAGCCGCTGCACCGCGTAAAGGTTTGGGACCAGGTTCCGTGAAGGATCAGGGTCCCTCGCATGGTTCTGCTTGGGCTCTTCTCAGTGTGTCACCGTCAGAGGTCCGGATGACAGGCCCTTTCCAGCAGGAGCACCAGGACTATGGAACCACCTCCTCCATGAGGAATGATGACTGGCAGCTCGTGTTTTAAAAGAGCACGGTAAATCAACCTCTTCCACCAGGCTGGGGAGAGGAGGCTTTTTGTAGGTTTTAAATCTGATCTGGAGACTGGTTTGTTCTTTTTCACAGAATCCTAGACTCTCACAGAGTTGGAAGGGGCCCTGCAGGCCATCTAGTCCAGCCCCCTTGCTCAGTGCAGGATCAGTCCTAGAGCATCCCTGACAGGTTTGTCCAGCCGCTGCTTAAAGACTGCCAGGGAGGGGGAGCTCTCCACCTCCCTACGCAGCTGGTTCCAGCACTGCACAACTCTGACTGTAAAAAAGTTTTTCCTAATGTGCAGGGCCCCTTTCCTAACCTTTCCACCCTTAATTTAAACCCATTATTGTGAGCCCTACCCTCTGCTGCCAACAGAAGCAGCTCCCCGCCCTCCTCTAAGTGACAGACCTTCCAATACTTCAAGAGAGCAATCATGTGTTCCCCCCCCCCCAAACCTCCTCTTCTCCAGACTGGACATTCCCGAGTCCCTCAGCCTTTCTTCCTAGGATTTCCCCCCATAGCTACTCTTGTTGCTTCCCTTACTGCCAAGTTTTGTAGATTTTAATTATGTGCCTTTAATTGTATTCAGTATGTTGTTATTGCATGGGTGATAACTGTTATATTTTTATAAGCCATCTTGGGGTCACTGTGCCAAAAGGGAAGGTATAAATATTTTAAAAACTAATAATATGCCTGAAATGGAATCCTTAAAAGGTAACTGGATTAAGTCATTAAGTGCTATTCACTGTGTCCAGATTTGGGAACATATATCTTGACATGGCTGAACTACTGTTAAATTTCATCAGAGAAACCGGTGGAATCATAGATAAACATATCTTGAATAAAACTTTGTTGGTCTTGTATGCACAGTTTATGAAACACTTTATACTCTACCACTGACTAACAGGTTTGACTTGGTGGGTGCACTTAGCACTTCCATGGTGCATATGTTAAGTGCCATTTATGATTCTAACATCATGAATGTATTCAGGTATTAACTTTGGTTTATTTGTGACTGTTGTTTGGATGCATGCTGGGAAGGTAAAATGCTGAAAGAACAAAATGTTAACTTGCTATTTTTGCTGAGGCTTATGGCCTTGGTAGGCCAGCTATAACTGCACATGTCTCTGGCTAAACAAAGAACAATGGCACCTTGTAAACCATATCAGCTATATAGATACTTTTAGAATTTTACAGTCTAAGAGAAAGAAACACTTATTGTTCAGCTAAAAGAAAAAACTTTACTTGGGAAAGCCCAGCCTAAAAGGTTTTCTGCCAATGAGAGACCTGTTAGGTCAGAGTGCTGATGTTTGA